>NC_092350.1:87946222-88246222 GCF_963676685.1 Mytilus edulis
TGCCTCACAAACTCTAATCTCTATTGAATATAATTGAATATAATAAAAAAAAAAAAATTACAAAGTTGTATAGCATTGCGCTTAAACACAAACAAACAACACATGGTGTAGAAACGCACAATTTGATTCCTTGTAAGTCCATAAATGTTTTGTGATATGTTCTCAAACACTTTCAAATATTGCATTATATAATATAACCAAACAATTGACACTAATCTATTTGGATTTAAAATCATTTTTCTGATGAATGAAAAATAATTGCATTTGATAGAAGAGATGCATTATGTCAAAAAAATGTTTTTGCAAGCAATAATTATATTTACATAATATGAGCATATCGTAGCATTTTTGTTCAAAACCTTATTTAAAATCATTTTTCTGATGAATGAAAAATAATTCCATTTGATAGAACAGATGCGTTTATATGTCAAAAACATTGTTTTCTTAAGCAATAACTATATTTACATAATATGAGCATATCGTTGCATTTTTGTTCAAAACCTTATTGATGAAGACACATTTTTATTTACATGCTTACATTTACAGCAAGCTACTGTCAAGAATTTAGAAATGCATGAAGGACAACATTTTGTCTCTGATTTAGTTATTTCATATGTGCATACTTTAGTATTCATTAGACTTAAATTTATAACTAATTTACCTATTAAGGTATTATTGAACAGCTTTAAGTGATTGATATACAAAGTTACGAATGAAAGGAAACTAGTAATAACTTAATTGTATCTATGTAGGTTATTCAAAATTTATTAAAATAGTAAATTGTATCTAGTTTTACATTACCTTTAGGTTGTAATTAAAAAAATACAGCTGTTTCACAAACCACGCCTCTTTTGGGGAGATATATACTATTGATAGATATTTTGTTTTGTTTATTTACTAGTTCTTAGATATGAACTATATATTTCATCTCAAAGAGATACACCTTGGGAACTTAACCAGTATAATTACACATGAATAGCGGCCAAACTAAATTCTGAGTAGGAAGGGAGAGGAAGTACATACATTTAGTATTTGTATAAACTCTTAGAAATATGAGGTATATAGATGTTGAAAATATGCTGCACAGCCTTATGTTTTGACCTTTGAAAAAATAGTAGTACAAGTTAACTTTCCATTCTGGGATATACATTCTTACGAAACTGCATAGTAAACATGGTACAATTTATGATGTAAAAGAAGGCAATATAAGAAATTGCACTGTCTATATTTACAGAAGCGCAACCTTTGTTAATATAGGCAACAGTAGTATACCGCTGTTCGAAATTACTAAATCGATCGAGAACAAAACAAATCAGGGCTAAAACCTAGAACTGAGGGAAACGCATCAAATATAAGAGGAGAACATAAACGGGGAATTACAAATATAGATGGATACTTGCCTAGACATTACAGGAAGAATGAAATAATAATAGCCATCTTTTTAGCAAACAATTTCAATGTAGCAGTTTATCAGTTGACCTCTGTCCGACATCTAACTGGTTATATTTAACTATGCAAATGAAGATTACTTTAAAGTTAATTGATATCTGAACGCAGGTGATTGACACACTAGCATAACAAATTATAAACTTATTATATTTTACAAGTTTTTACAATCAATAGGTTGATGCCACTGCTGGCAGATGTTAAGTTTTCAGGGTATCACCAGCTCACAAAATATCATATCTGCAAATTGTCTGTGTACTTAATTTTGTATTATCAAACAAATTAAGGTGTATTCCCCTTGACGTTTGTGGCCTTAATAAACTGTGACAATTACTGGTTTCCAAAAACTCTATTGAAATACTTTAAACATGTTTTCTTGAACAAAATATGTTATAACTGTTTCATAATTATCTTATTTGTTTAGGAATGAACATTGGTAACAAGTTAAATGACAAAAATAAAGAAACTCAGAGAAATATACAAACCGGAAAGTCCCAAATCAGATGGCAAAATAAAAAGCTCAAACTTTTATATTCCTGACTTTGTACATGCATTTGCTTATGTTGAAAATGATGGATTGAACTTGGTTTATAGCTAGCTAAACCTTCCACTCGTATTACAGTCGCAAAAAATTCAATTATATCGACAACACTATGTGAACAAAGAAAACAGACATGACATAATAGGTCAGATGGTCAACAATAAGGGTACAGCAGTCAACATTGTATTATATATAATCAAAATCACTATAAAAAATCAAAATGGCACAATAAAACAATGACAGTAACTACTTAGCCATGTCAATTGGAAATGTGTAGTGAAATTTAGGATTGAACACTCGTAAAAAGGTATCAGTACATATGTTTGTATCTGTCATGCCATGACGTATGTTTAATATAAATATTTTTATCACTAGTATAGTAGATGGTGAATAAATCCTTGAACATTAGATCGACTATACTTTCTCCTAGTAATTGTTTACTGGTGTAAGCTGTCTTTACTTTGTTGTGTAAAGTTTTCTTTCTCAAAGAAATTACATTTATGAAGAGTTGCCATATCTGTGCTAGTAACTTCTGTCTTTTCTATTTGCTCTGCTAGGTCTGCATAAATTGAGTCTTTCCGAAGGGCTTTGAGAAATTCATTAAATCCTTGTTCATTTTTACGCAAAAGCATGTCCATTAAAATCCTGTTCTTTTCCTGTGTAGTTTTACCAGATTCTATCTTTTCCCGATCATCAACTGACACTACCTCTCTTGATATTAGATGATCTACTATGCTCTCATGTTGTATATTAGTAATAACCTTGAGGTAATTCTTCTGTAGACGAACTTTATACAATGGAACATTCCAGTCTGATAAACCTACAAAATATAAAAAAGACATATTTTTTAAGTGCTATAGATTAGAGTATTTGGTACAATTTTTGGGAGTTTTGGGTGCTCAATGCTCTTCAACTTTGTACTTGTTTAGCTTTGTAACTGTTTTGAACTGAACATCACTGGATAATCTTTTGTGTAGATATAACGCGTATCTTGTCTATTGCATTATAGTCCTGGCACCTTTGATATCTAATGACCTTTCGTGACTTAAGAGGAAGTTAAGTCCAGAAAAGCGATTTGGACCGCATTAAATGTATACATGTAACGTGTTGTTTTCTCTTTTCAACATCACTTGGTTGATACCTCTGGATATGTACTTCCATACCTAGAGTATTCTGCTCAGTTGTTGTTATATTGGTTGATACCTCTGGCTATGTACTTCCATTACCCTAGAGTATTCTGCTCAGTTGTTGTTACATTAGTTGATACCTCTGGATATGTACTTCCATACCTAGAGTATTTTGCTCAGTTGTTGTTACATTGGTTGATACCTCTGGATATGTACTTCCATACCTAGAGTATTCTGCTCAGTTGTTGTTACATTGGTACTGACATGATTTATAACAAACCCTTATAAAATTTACTGTTTATCAATTTAAAAATTATGCAGAAACTAAGGTTTCAACTCGTTTGCTGCAAAGTTACTAAAAAGGATTTGGCTAATTTGTAGGTCCTTTTTAGGAATGTAGCTTTGCTACTGTTACGGTTTCTTTTATTGTTATCTTAAATCAAATATTTCAAGAAAAAGCTGAATATCGATAGACCTTACATTTCTTCAAGCAAATTGCATATATTGAGTTGATGTTTATGTGTTGTAATTATCAAACACATACGATAGTTCTGTTAACATTTTTAAGAGCGATGGTAATTATACATAATACAGTAGTGGTTAGTGCATCGGACTGTACAAAGGTTCGGGGATGAAAATTGCAGGAACTGAATTTTCGGCTCTCCCTTGACACCATTTGCGAGTAAGGTCTAGATAATACGATGATAGTCCGTCGGAAGGGAACGCTAATTGGCTAACCCATGTTAAGAAATAGGCATATCTCTTGCACCTAAAAGACACCCTTGTAGATTTCGAAAAAGAGCAGGCTAATGCCACTACAAGGCAGCATTCACATCCGCAAAGTGGAAAGGGATAACTATAAGTTGCAAACCTTGTTTCTCAATCCCCTATAAATAAATGTTTAAACATTACCTATACACAATGTATGGTAAATTGCTTTTTTGGTTTGGTATTTTTGTTCTTAATCTAAAAGGAATTCATAGTTGACCATAACTATTGTCTTTGCAATGAAATGATCGAGATTCTTTTCTACAGTTATAAGTCATTGTTCATTAAGTACATGTTACGAATTAGATGAATTTTGCTTTTATATGTCCCTTATAGTTACATAAATTCATGGGTTTGAACATTCCTAGTGAAGTTTAATTAGAAAACCAAACACATATGAGAAATTAAACTGTCAATTGTTCTTGAACAATTGAGAGGTCTTTCCTTTTGTAATGTAAAATACATGTTCAAATAGACGTAGAATGTATTGAAAAGCTTTAAAACACACTGAAAAACCTTTAAATAAGGTTAAAAACACCAAATTCGCTATATGGGACATGACCTTGACCTTTGACCTTTTGACCTTTGTCAAGGTCATTAGTCCCCAATGTCATTGCCGAAGACCCCATGGGTCTAGGACCTTTGGTTATATAGTAAAAGATGATTTTGTCTTTCCAGAAACCTAAAACAGGTGTTATGCCCCTTAAAAAAAGGTCAAATCTCTTCGGTCAAAATGTAACAAAGTTGTGCCGTAATGACCCAAACATTTTCCACTATTTAAAACTTCTGTAAGTATAATGGTTTCTGAGATTATCCCATAACAAGGTGTTAGGTCAAAGGTCAAGGTCAACATACAAATTTGACCTTGAGGTATTTTTCAAACATACATAAATTGATGATGATTGGTGAAGATCCTAGGTGTCTACGACTTACGGTTTCTGAGTTTTGGTGGTCAACCGACACCGGTTAATTTTCATAGGGGCATAACCCTACCAATGAGTCGTTGAATCTTTTCGATCCAAATGTAACGAAGAACCAGGGTCTGGTCCTGAACAAATTTCACCCTTTGTTTTTTTTCTACCTATTACGGTTACGGTGTTGGAACGATAACAAGGTTTTTGGGTTTCGGAGGGATTACTCCCAACCGACAAAATATTTCGACTCACAGGGTGAGTTCCGGATAGGTATTTATGACACCGATACAAAGTGTGAACATGAAAGTGACACGTCTTACGGTTACGGAGGCTAACTTCGTCAAAGTTTGGCGGAACAAAAAGAATAATAATAATAATAATCAGAAGAAATACAGTAAGGTCTTTCCCTTTAGTAAAAGGAAAGACCTTAATAAAGTGTAATTTTCATGAAAAGAATTTAGAAGATTAATAATGCAAACTTCATAAATAAAATTGAATAATATGGCTTTTATCAAACTTTTCTCTAAAAGCTGTTGAGGGTGATATCAAAGCAGATGTAATGAAATACAGAAAATACTATGACAAAAAGAAAATGAAAAATATATTTCATTTTTCTTAAGTGTCTGACAGGTTTTTCTGTTTAATAAAATCAACGGTACCAATTTGTTGCACCAGATGCGCATTTCGACAAAACATGTCTCTTCAGTGATGCTCGTGGCCAAAATATTTGAAATCCAAAGCTTATATAAAGGATGAAGAGCTATAATCCAAAAGGTCCAAAAATTAAACTTCACGAGGAGTGTTTAAACCCATGATGTATAAGACAAATTCTTTAACATCATTTACAAAGGATGAGTATTTTACTATTCCTTCTACAATAAAATATATGTTCTTAACAAATATTGCGATGAGATATATTCTACCAATCATTGGTGTTAATCAGATATAGATTCTAATCAATTCAAAAGATCTACTGCCTAATCTCTGAAATTCAGTAGCAACATTAAGACTTTTCATTTTTCTATGCTTTACACTTCTATTTCCCATGATCAATTGAAAGATCGACTTTGTCATCTCCTGAATCAGAGCTTTTTGTATATAAAAGTTGGAATCGTAGATACACATTTCGTTTTTTTGGTTATAATTTTTCTTAGTTTGTAAAGAACCATACTGATTCTACAAGAAAATACATCGAAAATGATACTACCACCAAAATGCTTTTTGATCGACAATATATTTGTTGAGTTTGGAAAATGAAAATTCAACAGAAAATCGGTATTCCAATGGGTACTAATTTGTACTCGTATGAAACAGAATTCATTTTGAATCTTCTAAAAGACAAATAGAAATATCACCTTGCGAATGTCTTTCATTTTACTTCCATATATACTGATGATGTCCTATCACTGAATAACCCATATTTCAACCCGTACTTACATCTTATATATCCCAGTGAAGTTGAAATTAAGAATACTACTGATATTAAAAGGACTACTTCATATCTTGATCTTTTCCACAATATTGACAATGGTAAACTTCACACTAAAATCTATTAGACACAGGTAATTTTAAACTTCCCAATTATCCTTATACAGACCTCATATCCAGAAGTGTGTTCCTACACTAAAACTGCTCAAACAAAGTTATGAGGAGGAAATATCATTAGTTACATAGTGTGCTAGTGACATTATACGATATATATGGGGTCAGTGAATTCCATTTGGGGTGACAGCGAAACCCCATATGGAATTTATTGACCCCATACATATCGTATTAGGAAACTACCACACGATGTAACAAATGTATCTTACCGACTATATCAACATGTGATATTTAGACTAGTGGCCTATAATAATGATCAACTCTTCAATACCGTTAGTATTAAGAACCTACTTCCATTAGTCTATACAAAGAAAAAAGTCATCAATAACAATTTGTTAGCCTTAAATGTGTCTTATTATTTATTTCCAATAAATGAAAATATAAGAGAGAAGCAAGTATGTGTCCAATAGACATTTGCAGAAACTAGGTCTATAGATAGGATTACACTTTAGACTTACAATTCGAGGTGACAAATACAAGGGGTAATCTCAAAATACAAAAGCACACCAACAATACATTAGCAAAATACCAAATGGTGTCTTCTTAAAAAAAAGAAGATGTGAGCAACACGTCAATTTCATGTGTCCGAAGCACTTTTCTGGATATACCATCAAAACACCACAAAGCCGAATATCTGAAGACAAAGATTTTTAAGATCCAAGTGTAGATAGATGTATGATATATAAATTATCAGCAGGAACAATAAACTTTTCCTGCGAAACAGGGTACTTTTAATGCAATGGTTAGTATACAATAACCAGCAGAAATATTGTACAGAAGATACTCTACAAACTATACTTCATTTGAAATAGTCATGTTGGTTTCGTTTTTGTTATGTACGATTACAACTTTGTTGCTGCAACTGTTGCCTTGCCGAATTAAATAGATTGGTATTTTTTTTTAACACTTTCTCATTTTTTTATCCCTAACAATCAATTGAAAAGATTTGCGTATAAATTTTGTGTAGAAATGAACAACGCTGCAGTGGGAGATAACGTGGCTGTTCCGATGGTTGGAACACCCCTTTTCTTACCATTTAATGCTTTTGAATAGGGACATATGGTCAGACCCCCCCCCTCCCTTTTATCTTGGGTTGGAATCTCCTTTTGGAAATGGCTGGATCGACTTCTGTGTTTTTACTGCGCTCTATATTAGAATTCCATGAAAATAGTACCACTCTCGGAACAGAGGTTAAAGCTCATGTTTCGAGCATACCAGTTCATGTTCATGGGGGATAATTATCAACGCTGCGGAAAAAAAAGTCCACACTTAATGATTCCCACGATCTTTATTAAAATAATTGCATACAAGAAAAACAACTGGGAACTCGTTTGTCATGTTGCTGTTGAAATCATAGATAGCAAAGTTTTAACTATTTGAGTATACCTATTCTTACATTTCAACTTATAAGGCGAACATTCTAAAATATATTTCCAACATAAAGAAGTTCGTTAATATATATTTTTTTCTCGAATAGTTGTGATTTTTTTCTATTAAAACCAAAAACTTAGACAAAAGTGTTTGTCCTATTCAGGAAAAATAAAAATTAAGAATAAATAACTAAAAAAACCCGTCTGCTGTATATCCTCATTCTCTTTCAAACAAAATAAAAGAGAGACAGTATGTCTCAGCGTAAACATGCTAACATGCTTCATGGTCGATTGCACCTTTCCTAACACAAATTATTGCTGTTTTTTTTCCGCAATTGTCCCAATCTAGCTTCTGCAACGACAACTGCAATATTTTGTGCGTCGCATGTTAAATTTATTTTTTTAAATATGTTCATATAATATAAGTTCATTTTATCATACTTCCTACAGTTACAGCATTTCCAACCTTGATAACACTGTATACAATAATTAATGTTAACACATTGGTGTAAAAATCGTTTTTCAACTACAGAAAAATCGTTATTCAACTACAGAAAATTATCACTATCGTTACATGGTTTTTGATCGACAGATATTTTTACACTTTGAGAAAGCCCAAGATTTAAATGTTACCTGTAAGTGTAATTGTAATCCTAATCGTAGGTGTATGACAGTTTTTATTGTACAGTATGTCTATTATACACAGATGCTCCACTTGAATTGTTATTTTCTATGTTCAGTGAACAGTGAACTTGGGGTAAACAAATTAATTTGGAATTAAATACAAAATAATCATATCATGGAGAACATGTGCTTCTTTTCAAATTGATTGGATTTCAACTTCACCAAACACTATCTTGACCAAGTTTAAGCTAAACCGGGAACGAATGACGAACGACCGGACGAAGAAATGTACGGACCAACGAACAGACATACGAACGAACGGACACACAGACCGAAACACACAATGTTCATAGTTTGTTCACAGTCAAAAATACTTCATAATTATCATTCATCAATAAACATTTATTTTTTCACTGTATCACTATTAAATAAAGTGTTATAGGTAATACCAATAACTTCAACTTGTATTGCCTTTATTGTCAGCAATTATTGGATAAGATTAGATTTATCTATCAAATGAGTTGATACGAATAGAGATTTTAGGTGGCTTTACTCTTACATGAGAACTATTTTAATGCATTATTTTCTTTAAATTTTACTGAATTGATACGTATCAATTCATAGAGGGTTTGGAGGTTCATATGTTTCATTAATACAAATTTATTAATACACAGCTATTGTATATATATAGTGTATTCTTGATGCAGTATAGATGTGTTATATATAATGTGGGAAAACTATTGAAAAACAATTTATTTCTCATATAGTGAAATTTGATTTTCTATTGTTTCAAAATGTATCAAGTAAAAAAAAAACGACTCCATCTGAGGAACTTGTTTACATCTACAACGTATTTTAAAATCAAATACACTGTGTGTCGAATGTCACACTAACATGTGCAGAAGTACCAAACTATTTTATGTTTTAGTATAAACATTTGTTGCTAGTTTTTATGACCCCTTTAGCCATACCTTCATTTTCAGCAGATACTAATGTTGGACTTGGACTGATATCGTGTGTAACACATTCCAAATCATTTGCAATCTCTTCGTATCCATAATTACGTAATCCATCAACAAACACACTGTAAGCAGGTTCTCTCCTTTTAATCACAATATCCAGCAATGCTTTGTTCTGGTCAGCATGTCGAGGATAATGTTCAATATCAAGTCTGTCGTCTGCTGATATCACCAGATATGTCATCATATGGTCTAAAATTTGGCAAATTTGTATATCTTGTATGATTCTGTTTTTGTTTTCCCTGATTCTATCTGTAAATGAACAGATCTGTTTATTAACAAAGAAGAAGTTTAGTAATAGATTTATTAAAGCACAAGTTACACCCATAAGATGTCCAAAGGCATGACTATTACATGTAATAACAACAATATAATGATGACATTAAAATTTTTGATCATCAAGTAAAAGAATGCTTACAATATTCTTACAATGTTTTTGTGCATCAGATGTTGTTTTCCGAAACATATATCATTATTTATAAGAAAACCGCCATGAAATGTCATAAAACACAGATTGAATCAAGTTTAATATCATTCGAAAATTTAAAGTATGGTGTCGCTCTATGGTCGGGTTGTTGTCTCTTTGACACATTCCATATTCCCATTCTCAATTTTAC
This sequence comes from Mytilus edulis, assembly GCF_963676685.1. Lineage (NCBI taxonomy): Eukaryota > Metazoa > Mollusca > Bivalvia > Mytilida > Mytilidae > Mytilus > Mytilus edulis. The sequence goes on from NC_092350.1 coordinate 87,956,251, forward strand.
AAGGGGAAACACAAAACATGTTAGTATATTATATTGATGTCAATAAGTTCCGAAAGAATCATCATGTAAAATCATCAGTATGGATTGGACTGTTGACAAAAAACACCCATTCCATATATTCCAGTTGATATATCTTTCTGTTTGGGATTATAATTTTTTTTCTACTTTTTTCTGCAGCAAATGTTTTCGGAGCTGTCATCACTTCGCATTTTTTTAGCAAGTATTAACAAAATAGTGATAAAGGTTTGGTTAAGCATTTACTTAATATGTCAGACAAAAGCAGTAGAGGAGATATGTGTGCTTAACCATATGATGATGTACAGTAGACAAACTATGTTTTATATATTTCCATGATTGTATGTAATTTCATTCAACTAACATAACGTCAGTGGCATTGTATAATAAAACTATTTTAGCACTGATTTTATATATTTCTGTTATAAATCTATGATATACATATTTCCTGCACTGAACATGCTTAATAACTGATTTCCATAATACGTTAAAGTATGTCTTTTTTATTTACTCAGATGGTTCATGTAGCATTACCTGTAACAATTTCTACTGCTTTAAGTGTATTGGGATCAACATCCTTTACAACCTCCTTTAAACACCTTACTCCTTTACCAATATTTACAAAAGCTTGCTCAAGTACCCGTATTGTAGGTTTCACTGTTCTGTCTTTCCTCCATGTAAACAACACTTCCTTATTCTGTGCTGTCAAATCATGATCATATTTCTCTTTGATACTCTCTATCTCTTCTACAGACAGTCCAAGTTCTATCCCTAGTTGAAATACTATCTTGCCAATCAGTGGTGTTAATCTATCTAAAATCTCATCTGATGGAATACAATCTAAAATATCGTCAGGAATACCTATATAAAATTAAAAAATAAGATAATCTACAGTGAATTTTCCAAAACTAAATCAAAGACTTGATAGTTAATGCTACCCTGATTGTTTTTGTACAGCAATGCAATATCAATATTAAAGTTAAATGTGTGTTATGTTGTGAGAACTTGATATAGTCATGATAGTGTTTTGGCCTTGCAGTCATGTTTAATGGTGGAGCAATTATGAAGTTTTGTTGAAATTGGTTCAATAGTTTCTGTCTTGTAGAAATTTGTTTTAAAAGTAGACGAAAACAGGATAGTGTATCAATAAACTGTTGACAGAGATAATCTTTCGCATAGTTTACGTCGTTTAATATTGCAATTATCAACATTTGCACTGAACTATCAAATTACTAAAAAATGCGAAAAATACATTGTTCCTCAATGTCAACCGGTTTTTGATTATGAGAAATCAACAATTTTTAAACACGGATCCATGATCTGCACACCCTAGTCTCATATCTTAGATGATTTGTCGGATTGAACATTCTTTTGACCCTTATATCATAGACTAGATATGGAAGTCATTTCAGATCAACTTAGGGAACTTCCACATGTCTGATACATCTGAACCTTAACATTTTAAAAACAAAAATGTATGTGTTCCCATTGTTTGGTTTCGACTAGATGCAGCTGATGTTTGAAAAGAAGAAGAAAATATATATTGCTGATTTTAGATGACAGACGTGAAAATGACACAAACTGGTAACAATTGCTCTCATCGGTTATAGGAAGGTATAAGAATATGAGAGGAGGACTACAATTCAATTATTGCACTTATTACCTCTCTGATATGACTAGAACACAATAACGAAACAGTTGACCAATGAACCACGAAAATGAGGTCAAGGTCAACTCAAACCAACCAGACTGGCATCAATTTATTACAGATATTCCATACACCACTGCTTAAAGTATTTGAGAAACGGACCTTATCGTGTTAACCTTAATCACTGATCCATGAAATGCAGTCGAAGGCAACATAAAGGTAGGCGAAACAGAAAGTTTTATTATAATATCATATACAGACCTTAATATATCACAGTACTTACTAGATTTAACTTGCTTTATCCGCCTTACCTGCAAATATAATAATATCAAACTATAGGTTCTCAAGAGCCTGTGTATCTTACCTGTATCTACTTTTTTTAAATAAAGTAAAATAAGGTTATAATTTATAGTATTACATATTATAGATTATTAGATGTTATATATTATTAGAACCTATTAAAATGGTTAAAATAATAACAATAAAACGTAAAATTTCCTTAAAATTCCTAATCGACGGACAGCAAATCAACAATGGATTGTCTGAACATTTCAGGGTAGATAAATCTAATCCTGATGAACATGTCCACCTGATGTTAGATGTACTGCAAATCTAAATACACGGTTAGATTTGGCATATCAAAGAACCCCAATAGTTCATTTTTTGATGAAATCAAACAACGTTTAATTTTGGACCCTTTTGGCCCCTAATTCCTATACTGTTTGGACTTAAACTCCCAAAATCAATCCAAACTTTCCTTTTGTGGTCATAAACCTTATTTTTAAATTTCATAGATTTCTGTTTACTTATACTAAAGTTATTGTGCAAAAACCAAGAAAAATGCTTATTCGTGCGCTTTTTGGCCCTAATTCCTCAACTGTTGGGACCAAAACTCCCAAAATCAATCCCAAACTTCCTTTTATTGTCATAAACCTTCTGTTTAGATTTCATAGATTTCTATTTTCTTTACTAAAGTTTAAGTGCGAAAACCAAATGTCTTCGGACGACGACGACGCCAACGTCATACCAATATACAACCAAAAAATTTCAATTTTTGCGGTCGTATAAAAATCTACTAGAACTTCTCCAGGTTTTTTTTGACAAATTTAGTCATATTGACTTATTTTAGAATGATATTTTGGTAAACATTGCTATTTACAGCTTTGATAATATATTTAATAATATTCTGGGACAACAACCCATCAACAGGCTGTCTGAAATTTTAGAACAGATAACTCTAAACCTAATGAACATGTTAGCCCTCTGACAGATGTGTTCTAAATGCTTTTGTTTCATAGACATAATCCAAAAACTGCATTTCTGCCCTATGTTCTATGTTTACCTATGTCGGCTATGTTGGTTGGCAGGCAGGGACATCAAACATATGCATTTTTCTTTCTTTTAAATACTACAATTATGACTGTGGCCAAGTTTTTCTTATATTTATTCCATGTGTATCAGAGAAGAAAATTTAAGTAAAAGATAACGACGGACGGCGACAGACGCCAAGTATTGAGAAAAGCTCACTTAACTCACAGACTTGGCTCTGTGGACCAAGTGAGCGAAATATATGTCTAGGTAGGTTAACACGTGGTCAAGTATGTTCAAACAAGGTCGAATACGGTTCAGACTAGTACGAGTATGGTTCCGACTAGGTGGAGCGCTCAGACGCATACAAAATGTTGATTTCTGGTCGGGTAAAGGTTGAGTACAAGTTCTGCCTGTTAAATATTATGCAGGCTACAGTCGAATATTATTCAGTAAATATCAGACCAATTCGGACTGGTCAATAAAAATTAGTACAGTTGAGTTGATATACGCCATTTTAAACTTTCACTAGTTTGTACATGTAGTGTCAAGTCTGCATTGTTAATTCTTTTTACAAAACTGTTTGTAATTTCTATATACATTTTACAATGTAGTACGATGTAAATCAAATGCACAGCTTGGGTCAAGTCAGATTTGACAACTTTCCAACATTGTAGACGAGAATAAAATTCATTACAAAAAGCTGTTTTGTTGATCTTATATTGCTGATCATTTAGTCTGTTAAGTTTCTCTATATTTTTTAGTTTTTGCTCAAACTCAAAACAAGATCAACAAAATCCTAATTTAAAGGCAAATGTTCTTGCTAAGGTTGGTAGTCTATTTTCAGTGTAGGACTCATATAAACGTCCGGTCTCTAATCGACGTCCCTTTTTAAAATGGACGTTTCAAAAGAATAACATTCTAAATTTATGGTCAATATTACAACCCTCTATTTGCATGATTGTTTTGTTATAAAATGTACGTCAAATATTTTGCTTCTCTATTCAACATCCGTTCTATAGACTTGTCGTATTGAAATCACACCTTCCTTAATAGATTGGCTAAACCTAAAACTCAAGAAGTTGTTGAAACATATTAAGTACTACATGTACTAAATCATAATATTTTCTATTATGACAAAAAAAAGCTATAAATTATTAAGGACAATAGCTTAATCAAGTAGTCATCAGGCAATATCATCCAAATTTTCTTCATTGCAGATCTTGGCTATATATAATTTTCCTTTCTTTTCTATCTACTTATTTTAGTGTTTAGATATCAAGCAAAAACGCATAACTGGTAAACATTTTCATCAAAGGACAATCACCCTATAAGGAATTAACTGGCGATTTCGACCGTTGAACTTATCTGTATAGCTTAATTGTCTTGCTGATCATTTCGGCAAATCAAAGATGTTCTCTATATATCTTAGTCTTAAAATAAAAGGCAAACATGGAAAAGAAGATAAAATTTGTCATGTAAGGGCAATTACTCCTATAAAAAGTTGTCTGACAATGATGAATACTATGAGTTTTGTGGTAATAAGTATTGTTGTAAGTTTCATAAAAATTGGTTGGGGCAAATTTAAGTAAGAGGACTTAAACAAACAAAATCAGCAATTTCAATTTGTAAAGGAGTATTACTCTACATGATCAGTTAAAGTGACACTCCAAAAATTATAAGTTGATCTGTGTTTTAAAGTATTTAGAATTGTGTATAAGTTTCATAACAATTGGTTGAAGCTAACTTAAATAAGGGAATGGAAATCACATATTCTGTAATTTTCCATTTGTAAATGAGCATAACTTCAAACAGAACTAGCTAGAGGCTCTAAAACGCTTGTGTCGCTCACCTTGGTCTATGTGAATATTAAACAAAGGAAGCAGATGAATTCATGACAAAATTGTGTTTTAGTGATGGTGATGTGTTTGTACGTCTTACTTTACTGAACAGTCTTGCTGCTTACAGTTATCTCTATCTATAATGAACTTGGCCCAGTAGTTTCAGTGGAAAATGTTAGTAAAAATTTGTAAATTTTTATAAAAATTGTTAAAAATTGACTATAAAGGACAATAACTCCTTAGGGGGTCAATTGACCATTTCAGTCAAGTTGACTTATTTGTAAATCTTACTTTGCTGTACATTATTGCTGTTTAAAGTTTATCTCTATCTATAATAATATTCAAGATAATAACCCAAAACAGTAAAATTTCCTTAAAATTACCAATTTAGGGGCAGCAACCCAACAACGGGTTGTTCGATTCGTCTGAAAATTTCAGGGCAGATATATCTCTACCTGATAAACAATTTTACCCCCTATGTCAGATTTGCTCTAAATGCTTGGTTATTGATTTATAAGCCAAAAACTGCATTTTACCCCTATGTTCTATTTTTTGCCATAGCGGCCATCTTGGTTGGTTGGCCGGGTCACCGGAAATATTTTTTAAACTAAATACCCCCAATGATGATTGTGGCCAAGTTTGGAATAATTTGGCCCAGTAGTTTCAGAGGAGAAGATTTTTGTAAAAGATAACTAAGATTTACGAAAAATGGTTAACAAGAGTGCACACACTGAAATGTCTCGCCTTCTTTACTAATCATTGATATTATGTTGATACTCCTAAATATAAAGCTTTATTACGACTGTCACATAAACTTAACATGAACCATGAAAATGAGGTCAAGGTCAGTTGAACCATATGCCAGGCAGACATGTACAGCTAACAATGCTTCCATACAACAACTATAGTTGACCTATTGCTTATAGTTTAAGAAAATAGACCAAAACACAAAAACTAAAAACTGAGCAATAAACCTTGAAAACCAGGTCACGGTCAAATAAAACCTGCACAACTGACATATAGATCATAAAATATTTCCATACACCAAATATAGTTGACCTATGGCATATAGTATTAGATAAAAAGACCAAAACACAAAAACTTAACTATAATCACTGAACCATGAAAATGAGGTCAAGGTCAGATGACATCTGCCCGCTAGACATGTACACCTTACAATCATTCCATACAACAAATATAGTAAACCTATTGCATAAAGTATGAGAAAAACAGACCAAAACACAAAAACTTAACTATAACCACTGAACCATGAAAATGAGGTCAAGGTCAGATGACATCTGCACGCTAGACATGTACCCCTTACAATCATTCCATACAACAAATATAGTAAACCTATTGCATAAAGTATGAAAAAAACAGACCAAAACCCAAAAACTTAACTATAACCACTGAACCATGAAAATGAGGTCAAGGTCAGATGACACCTGCCAGTTGGACATGTACACCTTACAGTCCTTCCATACACCGAATATACTAGACCTATTGCTTATAGTATCTGAGATATGGACTTGACCACCAAAACTTAACCTTGTTCACCGATCCATGAAATAAGGTCGAGGTCAAGTGAAAACTGTCTGACGGACATGAGGACCTTGCAAGGTACGCACATACTAAATATAGTTATCCTTTTACTTACAGTAAGAGAGAATTTAACATTACAAAAAATCTGAACTTTCTTTTCAAGTGGTCACTGAACCATGAAAATGAGGTCAAGGACAATGGACATGTGACTGACGGAAACTTCGTAACATGAGGCATCTATATACAAAATATGAAGCATCCAGGTCTTCCACCTTCTAAAATATATAGCTTTTAAGAAGTGAGCTAACACCGCCGCCGCCGTAGCCGCCGCCGCCGGATCACTATCCCTATGTCGAGCTTTTTGCAACAAAAGTTGCAGGCTCGACAAAAATTGACTATATAGGGTAATAACTCCTAAAGGGGTCAACTGACCATTTCGGTCATGTTGACTTATTTGTAAATCTTACTTTGCTGAACATTATTGCTGTTAATACTTTATCTCTATCTATAATAATATTCAAGATAATAACCAAAAACAGTAAAATTTCCTTAAAATTACCAATTTAGGGGCAGCAACCCAACAACAGGTTGTCCGATTCATCTGAAAATTTCAGGGCAGATATATCTTGACCTGATACACATTTTAACCCCATGTCAGATTTGCTCTAAATGCTTTGATTTTTGAGTTATAAGTCAAAAACTGCATTTTACCCCTATGTTCTATTTTTAGCTGTGGCGGCCATCTTGGTTCGATGGCCAGGTCACCGGACACATTTTTTAAACTAGATACCCCAAAGATGATTGTGGCCAAGTTTGGATTATTTTGGCCCAGTAGTTTCAGAGGAGAAGATTTGTGTAAAAGATTACTAAGATTTACGAAAAATGGTTAAAAATTGACTATAAAGGGCAATAACTCCTAAAGGGGTCAACTGACCATTTCGGTCAAGTTGACTTATTTGTAAATCTTACTTTGCTGAACATTATTGCTGTTAACACTTTATCTCTATCTATAATAATATTCAAGATAATAACCAAAAACAGTAAAATTTCCTTAAAATTACCAATTTAGGGGCAGCAATCCAACAACGTGTTGTCCGATTCATCTGAATATTTCAGGGCAGATATATCTTGACCTGATAAACATGTTTACCCCCATGTCAGATTTTCTCTAAATGCTTTGGTTATTGATTTATAAGCCAAAAACTGCATTTTACCCCTATGTTCTATTTTTAGCCATGGCGGCCATCTTGGTTGGTCACCGGAAACCTTTTGTAAACTAGATACCCCAATGATGATTGTGGCCGAGTTTGGATTAATTTGGCCCAGTAGTTTCAGAGGAGAAGATTTTTGTACAAGTTAACGACGACAGACGACGGAGGACGACGACGGACGACGACAGACGACGGAGGACGACGACGGACGACGACGGACGACGGAAGCAAAGTGATGGGAAAAGCTCACTTGGCCCTGTGGGCCAGGTGAGCTAAAAATTAAATGGTTGAGGAAAACTAAATTTAGAATCTGGAAATCAATTTTGGGACGTACTGACAAACGAACGGGAGTAAAACTTCATGCAACCTCCGCTACGGCGGGGGCGTAGAGGCAGCATAAAAAACTGATGGCAGAATTTATTGATACAGTCATCCCTTCGTAAATTTTATGGACGCCATCACGAGTTGGTTGACCGTTATGGAATAACCGTTTCAAAAATGATATCAGATATGTTCCTTATGTCATAACTACAATCCCCTTCCCTTTCATGAATATGACTATTTACTGGATTTGTTAAAGCATAAGCAACCTGGCGGTTGCCACATGTGGAGCAGGATCAGCTTACCATTATGGAGCCAACAAGATTATCCCCAGTTTTTGGTGGTGTTCGTGTTGCTTATTCTATCGTTTTATATTTTGTGTCATGTGTACTATTGTTTGTCCGTTTGTCTTTTTTTTCATTTTTAGCCATGGCATTGTCAGTTTATTTTTGATTTATGAGATTGATCGTCCCTCTGGTATCTTTCGTCCCTCTTTTGAGACCATCCATTATTATTTGTGAAGTAGACACTAAATATGTATCTATAAGGTTTTGGTATTTTCAAATGAACTTTTTGATGTCAAGGTCAGACGAATACTGCAGGACAGAAATGTACACCTTAAAACCAGTTATATGGATAAATCTGTTGTAGAGTTGTCACTGACTCAGACGTACTTATAAATATAATTATTTCTGTGACTATATCTTGAATTAATTTGTAAGATCCTTTAATATAGATAATTGAGCTGATCTGTAACAATAACATCTCCATGCCTTATATATCATGTACTGTATTACGACGCTAGATTAAAACTGACGAGGAAAGGTAACTCCTGGCCACCAACGTTTTATTTACGTGAAGCCAAGGTGGTCGTGTGGGCTAGCGCACCGGATACAGTGCAGGCGATTTGGTGTCACGATATCTCAGTAGCATGGGTTAAAATCCCAGCAAAGGGAAGAACAAAAAATTTGCGAAAGCAAATTGACAGATCTAACATTGTTGGGTTGATGTTTAGAAGAGTTGTAGATACATAATGTACACAGCCATGTATCACAATCAATGCTGGTGATGCGATGGAGAAATCTGTATATATACAGTAAGAAAGCAAATTTACAGATCTAACATTGTTAGGTTGATGTTTAGACGAGTTGTATATATAAAGTACGATACATACAACTGACCACACCGTATATCAAATATAGTTATATACACAATATATAAAAAAGATAAATACAACTGAACCAGTCCACTGCAGTAATAACTTACCACACATAATTTATGTTGTGTTATTTCCATTTCTCTCAATCCGTTGTCCACTTCTGTGAATCGTATTTCATCATTCTCTTTCAAATGCCTCAGTGTGAAAAACTTAACAAGCTGTGCATTTCCTGGGTAATTGTATTCCATATCATTCCATACCATCTCTTCCATTCCAAGATGGAGAGCCAAATCGTGAAGCATGCGTGTCTCACAATTAACAGACAGCCGGAACAATTCTTTGTCACTTGGAATCTGATATAATGCATCTTCACTCAGACCTAATATTAAATCAAGAACACATAAGCTTTGTCAATAAAGTACGTTAATATATACACTGAGATAAGTTATAACTATTCAACATTGGAAGTTATTCAGTACGCAATATTAGCAACATATGTAGTAATCTTATCATAATTACTTTGAACTTATGTTCACAAAATACACAACAAGTGTTATCTGATATATAGCATATACTTTAATCTATTGATATCCATCATACAAATTGACTATTAAGATATATAGGATATATAAAAGTAGTTTACAGCAATTAATCTAAACTAAACTTGCAAAACAGAAGAATGTAAGATACTAGAGGAACAGTCAAACTCATAGATTGAAAATAAAGTGACCAACTCCATCGCTAAAATAAAAAAGACCAACAGACAAATATTAGTACAGAAGACACAACTTCAATAACTAAAGACTAAGCAACATGAACTTCACCAAATTATATACTTTAAATGTAAGGTTCCAGTACATGTATTTTATGTAGTTGTTAATTCAAAAGGTAAACATGTATTGCTTTTCTACTTATGTTCAAATATTGTGTAATCGTTATCAGCACGAAAGCACACCATTAGCAAGTTTATGAAATGAAATATGAAGTACATGTATTTTATGTAGTTGTTATCTCAAAAGGTAAAAATGTATTGCTTTTCCACGAATGTTCAAATATTGTGTAATCGGTATCAGCACGAAAGCACACCATTAGCAACTTAATAGCAAGGTTTATGACATGAAATATGAAATTGGATATTTTCATACCAGTCAGTTAAATGCTAAATGTTAAATGTTAAACCTTGTCAATAATCTGCTATTGCAGAGAGATAAATGATACATTTACCTGGACAATTAGCATCACACTGCTTTTGTTCCTGCAAAATAGAAAATAACTTTACAAGTATTCGTATAACTCCTGTAAGCAACCTACTTGCTCATCGGTCCACAAAAATACATTTCACTTTGTAAAATGTGTGAAACTAATGACACAAACACATATAATAAAAAAATAAACAATATTGGCAAATGCTAATAGTTACTACAAGCAAAGTCAAGAAATTTTATCAATATAAATCTGCTCATCTACCTTACAAAAAAAGGTTAAACAAAAAGATGTCATATCAACAATATCATCCTTTGTCCCTCTGTCTGATACATTTTATGTTTAGTTACTATCATACCAACATCAGCAAGTTGGTACAGATATAAATTTGTCTCTGAATGTATGAACATGTTTACATAACAACTTAAAAGAGCTTGGTATGTGGCATATAGTTTGCTACTTGTTGAAGGCCTTTATAGGTGCTGAAATTTAGGTCATTTGGTTTATGATGAAGAATTGTCATGTTGAAAATCATATACGATATCTTATTTCTTATATAGAGCTGAAAAATTGAATGTCTAACATACATGTATAATGCAAATATAATACCAATGTTCTGCAATAAGAGAACTTGGCGACATATGCGGAGGCTTAGACATACAATTCTAAATATCTCTCATGTATGTACCAATAAAAGTATATAAATACCCTTTTCTTGTTCCAAATACTCCAGTTAGTTTTAATGTTTTCACCGTGTTCACAAAAACATTCCTCAGCTTCTGAAACCATCTTGTGTTCTGATGTGAAACAGTTTAGTTTCGAGCAGGAATACTCGGTGTGGAAAGGTAACTTGCTGCTGGCTTTACAATGGATGGAAGACTGATAAAATTCGGAAATTCTCTCTAAAGTAACAAACAAACAATCCCGGACACTGGTGGCTATATCAGGTATTATCAAACCCTTGGAGCGCTTGTGGACTAGGTGCAATAAGATCTTATTTCCTTCTACGCAGACAACAATATCATGCTCTTTATCAACTGATAACCCAACAAACCCCGAAAACATAAGTTTCCTTCCTCTGTATTGCTTTAATGTCCACATACTGAGACATGCGCATATTAGACGGTTTGGTAAGGCTGGAGGTATGATGGTTCCTTTAAAAACGAAGGCCAAACTAACAGTCCTCTCTGGTGTACATTCTTGTAACAAGAAATCTGTATCATTTCTTTGGGTAAGCATACAGGGTACAAAGAAGTGTTCTACTGGTAGCCGGTTTCCTGTTTTTGTATCATATCTACGCTGTTCAGATACGATATCAAGGTGTATCAGCATATCGAATATGTACTCTTTAAATGGTAAAATCTGACAAAATTCTTTTTGTTCCCAAATCTGGTAGAGGTCTACTTTTTGTATCATTCCATTTTTTGACATCTTCTTGAAGGTTTTTCTTGTTTTATCTTCTTTTGGCCAGAATTCAACATCTATGAAAATGGAGAAAAAAAATCAATCTTATGACTTCAAATCAAAACTAGAGGCTCTGAAGAGCCTGTGTCACTCACCTTGGTCAACACAGGACACAGATGGATTCATGACAAAATTGTGTTTTAGAGATGGAGTTGTGTTTTTAGATCTTACTTTACTTAATATTCTTGCTGCTTACAATTATCTCTATTTTAATGAACTTGGCCCAGTAGTTTCAGTGGAAAATATGAGTGAAAATTTACAAATTTTATGAAAATTGTTAAAAATTGACTATGAAGGGCAATAACTCCTTAGGGGGTCAATTGACCATTTTGGTCGTGTTGACTTTTTTTTAGGTCTGACTTTGCTGTACATTATTGCTGTTTACAGTTTATCTCTATCTATTATAGTATCAAGGTAATAACCAAAAACAGCAAAATTCCTTAAAATTACCAATTCAGGGACAGCAACCTAACAATTGGTTAGTCGATTCATCTATTAATACAGATACATCTTTACCTGATAAACAGTTTCACTTCCTGTCAGATTTGCTCTAAATTATGCTTTGGTTTTTGAGTTATAAGCCAAAAACTGCATTTTACCCATATGTTCTATTTTTAGCCATGGTGGCCATCTTGGTTAATTGGCCGAGTTACTGGACACATTTTTTGAACTATGTACCCCAATGCTGATTATGGCCAAGTTTGGTTTAATTCGGCCCAGTAGTTTCAGAGGAGAAGGTTTTTCTAAAAGATTACTAAGATTTACGAAAAATGGTTAAAAATTGACTATAAAGGGCAATAACTCATAAAGGGGTCAAATGACTATTTTGGTCATGTTGACGTATTTGTGAATCTTACTTTGCTGAACATTATTGCTGTTTATAGTTTATCTCTATCTATAATAATACTCAAGATAATAACCAAAAACAGCAAAATTTCCTTAAAATTACCAATTCAGGGGCAGCAACCTAACAAGGGGTTGTCCGATTCATCTGAAAATTTCACGGCAGATAGATCTTGACCTGATAAACAATTTTATTCATGTCAGATTTGCTCTCAGTGCTCTTGTTTTTGAGTTATAAGCCAAAAACTGCATTTTACCCCTATGTTCTATTTTTAGCCATGGCGGCCATCTTGGTTGGTTCGCCCGGTCACCGGACACATTTTTTAAACTAGATACCCCAATGATGATTGTGGCTAAGTTTGGTTAAATTTGGCTGAGTAGTTATAGAAGAGAAGATTTTTGTAAAAGTTAACGACGACGGACGACGGATGAGGGACGCCAAGTGATGAGAAAAGCTCACTTGGCCCTTCGGGCCAGGTGAGCTAATACAAAATTTACTTTTATTAAAAGGTACTACGAAAGTTATACTGCTCACCTAGGTCAAGACATGAAAACAACACTATTTTGATACTTCAAAATAATGTCCTATTTTAGGAGTAATTAAACTTTCTTTAAAAAGGTATTCCATGATCAAAATAGAATCCTTTCTCATTTTGAAGAACATAATTACCTCATTACAAATATTTTATTTAGAAACCATGTAGTTCTCTAGTTATACCTACACGTTAATAACTATGAAATATCAGTTTCAGTTTTGACTTTAAAATTTGCAATCATGTTTTACAAAACGTAAGTTAAAACCTCCATCCTATCCAGAGGATATACACATAATAAAATAGTTAGCTATAATCTAACAAGAATTAGTGACGCTATGAATACTTAAAGAAAAGATTAATTTTGACTAATTGTATAATAAAAAGTTCTTACAAAGTTTAAAAGATAAGTGAAAGTCACCAGTTAACAATACCCAATGCTCTAAATGTCTGGTAAACAATATTTGAGTATGTTGTTGTTTTACTACTAATTTTTATTATATCTCATTGAAAGTATTTACACACCAGTAATAAAAGATCTCATAACTTCCACCATAAGAAGGGGACTGATGATAACATTGTCTCTCAGTTGTGGGGTGTCAAAATACACAATTTTCCCTAGAGAATGTTGATAATGTAGAAAATCGGTCAGCTGCTCAGGAGACAGGACAGACACCTCACTGATGGCATTTAATTCTTTAACTTCAACCAAAGACAGAATTTGTTTCCCTTCTGCCACCAATTCAGCGATCTCGAGCTCCAGTGGAACACATGCATTCGGCATCCTTTCACCCCAACATGGGTGGTCGAATGTAAGTTCTGTTATTGTTTTCTTCAGAACCTCTATTTCTGGGTCAGCTTGATCTTTGGCATTGACAAATATTAGAGGTCTAAGGACCAGATGATGTTTTCCCTCATGGTCTTTAAACAACTCTTCAATTCCACTGTAAAGCTCTTCCCGTCGTGTCTCAACATTCTCCTATTGAAACATAAAAATGTTCCGGATAAATAAACTTGAGGCTGTAAAGAGCATATGTCAAGAACATAATGTTTGTGTATCTTCAATGATGGAACATTCCAACAAGAAAATAGCTAGATTTATCTTAAATCTGCAAAGTAGATATATCTACTCTTACAGGTAAATTATTACACTTTTAACCTTGCTTCTATAATTTAAAAGATACCACTTGTAAAAACTAGAGGCTCTAAAGAGCCTGTGTCGCTCACCTTGGTCTATGTGACTATTAAACAAAGGAAGCAGATGGATTCATGACAAAATTGTATTTTGGTGATGGTGATGTGTTTGTACATCTTACTTTACTGAACATCCTTGCAGCTTACAATTATCTCTATCTATAATGAACTTGGCCCAGTAGTTACAGTGGAAAATTTTAGTAAAAATTTACAATTTTATAAAAATTGTTGAAAATTGACTATAAAGGACAATAACTCCTTAGGGGGTCAATTGACCATTTCGGTCATGTTGACTTATTTGTAAATCTTACTTTGCTGAACATTATTGCTGTTTACAGTTTATCTCTATCTATAATAATATTCAAGACAATAACCAAAAACAGCAAAATTTCCTTAAAATTACCAATTCAGGGGCAGCAACCCAAGAACGGGTTGTCCGATTCATTTGAAAATTTCGGGGCAGATAGATCTTGACCTGATAAACAATTTAACCCCGTCAGATTTGCTCTAAACGCTTTGGTTTTTGAGTTATAAGCCAAAAACTGCATTTTACCACTATGTTCTATTTTTAGCCATGGCGGCCATCTTGGTTGGATGGCCAGGTCATCGGACACATTTTTTAAACTAGATACCCCAAAGATGATTGTGGATAAGTTTGGATTAATTTGGCCCATCAGTTTCAGAGGAGAAGATTTTTGTAAAAGATTACTAAGATTTACGAAAAATGGTTAAAAATTGACTATAAAGGGCAATAACTCCTATATGGGTCAACTGACCATTTCGGTCATGTTGACTTATTTGTAAATCTTACTTTGCTGAACATTATTGCTGTTTACAGTTTATTTCTATCTATAATAATTTTCAAGATAATAACCAAAAACAGTAAAATTTCCTTAAAATTACCAATTCAGGGGCAGCAACCCAACAACGGGTTGTCCGATTTATCTGAATATTTCAGGGCAGATAGATCTTGACCTGATAAACAATTTGACCCCCGTGTCAGATTTGCTCTAAAGGCTTTGGTTTTTGAGTTATAAGCCAAAAACTGCATTTTTCCCCTATGTTCTATTTTTAGCCATGGCGGCCATCTTGGTTGGATGGCCGGGTCATCAGACACATTTTTTAAACTAGATAACCAAAAGATGATTGTGGATAAGTTTGGATTAATTTGGCCCAGTAGTTTCAGAGGAGAAGATTTTTGTAAAAGATTACTAAGATTTACGAAAAATGGTTAAAAATTGACTATAAAGGGCAATAACTCCTATATTGGTCAACTGACCATTTCGGTCATGTTGACTTATTTGTAAATCTTACTTTGCTGAACATTATTGCTGTTAACAGTTTATTTCTATCTATAATAATTTTCAAGATAATAACCAAAAACAGTAAAATTTCCTTAAAATTACCAATTCAGGGGCAGCAACCCAACAACAGGTTGTCAGATTCATCTGAAAATTTCAGGGTAAATAGATCTTGACCTGATTAACAATTTTACCAATTGTCAGATTTGCTCTAAATGCTTTGGTTTTTAAGTTATAAGCCAAAAACTGCATTTTACCCCTATGTTCTATTTTTAGCCGTGGCGGCCATCTTGGTTGGTTGGCCGGGTCACTGGACACATTTTTTAAACTAGATACCCCAAAGATAATTGTGGCCAAGTTTGGATAAATTTTGCCTAGTAGTTTCAGAGGAGAAGATTTTTGTAAAAGATTACTAAGATTTACGAAAAATGGTTAAAAATTGACTATAAAGGGCAATAACTCCTATATAGGTCAACTGACCATTTCGGTCATGTTGACTTATTTGTAGATTTTACTTTGCTGAACATTATTGCTGTTTACAGTTTATCTCTATCTATAATAATATTCAAGATAATAACCATATAACGGCAAAATTTCCTTAAAATTGCCAATTCAGGGGCAGCAACCCAACAACCGGTTGTCCGATTCGTCTGAAAATTTCAGAGCAGATAGATCTTGACTTAATAAACAATTTAACCCCCTGTCAGATTTGCTCTAAATGGTTCGGTTTCAGAGTTATAAGCCAAAAACTGCATTTTACCCCTATGTTCTATTTTTAGCCATGGCGGCCATCTTGGTTGGTTGGCCGGGTAACCGAACACATTTTTTAAACTAGATACCCCAATGATGATTGTGGCCAAGTTTGGTTAAATTTGGCCCAGTAGTTTCAGAGGAGAAGATTTTTGTAAAAGTTAACGACGCCAGACGACGACGGACGACGGACGCCGGACGCCAAGTGATGAGAAAAGCTCACTTGGCCCTTCGGGCCAGGTGAGCTAAAAAATAAGTAACATTTAATAGATTGGCAATACAATTCAAACAAGCCAAGAAGGTATTAATAGTTTAGTATAGAGTACTTCAGGATTTGCGTGAAAATACGGAAAATGTTTTATTTGAATTTGCAGTTAAACAAAAATGAACTTCTTTTAAAATAAAGTATGTATCGTAATCATGCATTTCTTCTCCAGATGTGTTATATATCATGTTTTATTTTATCATCTGTTTAACAATGATATTATGGTTTGGCCTGACACATGACCGAGAAAATATTAATTGTTGAGAAGTGCATCTGGTGCAGTACTACTATTCTTAATAATAAAGCTTCATATTGACAACATGATTGTTGAAATAAAAATAAGTTTAGTTAAACTTTAGCATGTAAACTTTAGCATGTAAACTGATAAATTGTATTTTACGTAAAAAAAAACATGAGTAAGAGTGGCAGAGCCAACTTATCTCCATGGAAATGAGATGACTATCCAATGGAATATTGATACAATTTCATACCAAAAAATGTTTCCTTATCTATAAGTGGTACTTCATATCTTCTACTTTATTTATAGACCCCGTAATTTGATTTTAAGTGAATTACCCACAATTCAAAAAGGATCTTGTTTTTTTAAAAGTGTAGTTTAACAAAATTTTTGGTCAAGTTAAGATTTATAGACAAAACATCATTATAAGAATACAAGCTCTTATTTAAATATTGAACTCCTTGGAAAAATCAAAATAATCAAATGGCAAAATCAAACGCTCACACAATCAATTGTCATATTATTCCTGACTTTGTACAGGCCTTTTCTTATGTCGAAAATGGAGGATTAAACCTGGTTTTTATGCTAGCAATTGGGGCAATTTGTACACATTTCTAAGTTTTCAAAATGACAATAACTTACTACCATATAGCTTACACTAGATCACTCACCAATGGTACTTTGTCCTTGTGAGTGGCAACAAACAAGATCTTTGGGATGCCTGCATATACAAGCTTACAATAGGTCAGGATGGAATTGACCCAATATTGCAAAAATACTACAAAATAAAATCATATCGGTCGTAAAAGAAGTATAAAAAGGTATATATATATTCTGCATTTTTCATAGTTGTGATACTACACTTTTAAAAGTTTTTCATTGTCTTTTGTCTTGTTAACCCATTATTTAAAAAAAAAAAAAACCACTGAAAACTTAGTCAACCTCATTTATTTAAACAGCTGATAATAGTCTTCCTTTAAGTTGGATTCTCTGTCAAAAAAACTATTTCAGTGTATATGTATATTCTATATTGTTGTATTTGTTCTTCAGACTGTTTTATTAACACATAGTTTAAGGAAGGCATATTAAAAAAAAAGGTAACAATGCTTAAGACCTGCATACAATTAAAACGTATACAAACTAATATTTCACACCACCAAAATAATGGCCAGTTCAAGTTGCGGTCCTGTTTAAGATTTTATAATAATAATAATAATAATAATAATAATAAACTCTTTATTTAAAGAGGGTAAACACGGTTAGTTACAATTACTAATCTTCCCTGAGGCCCTCATATATATGTATGCAATACAAGTAAAAAAATTGAAATAATGATAATAAGAGAAAAAAACAAATATACAACATATAAACACAATTGTATAGACATAATAGTTCAATGTACATGTACCATGATTAAAAGATATAAAACAGTTACAGATTGCATGTAGTAAATAGATATAACATACAACTCATTAAAATCATACATTCTAAGAGTAATAGTTGCAATAATTTCAGACTGAATGGATTTTGTGTTTGTTCTAATCGCTATCTTGCTTTTTTGATTATTATTTATGGCCGAGAACACAGTTATTCCGTAGTGCATTTCTTTTAATAAAAAAAAAATTAAAATTAAAAAAATCACACCTGCTCTATCCAAAAAGATTTCTATAGTATATATAGTGTACCACTTTTGGGACGAATTATGTCAAAATTATAGAAATATCCATCAGCTCTAACTCAAACTGTGGACAATTAAAGGTTAAGAGGGTCTATAATTCAGTGTGACAGCTTTATATATACTTATTAATGGCTTTTATTCAAATGGACCAAATCCCTACTTTACCAAATTAAATGCTTGCTGGGCACAGTCTGATACGACCGTAGAGGTGGAACCGTGAAGTTAGTTGGGGCAAATTTGGACACAATATTCAAGCTCAATGATGTCTGAATTTGGATTGTGATCAATTTTTTGAAATAATAGAGGTTTCTGACACAAAATCAATGTAAAAGATCTTAAAAATCTATTCTTAAAACTTTTCAAAATGGAATTTGAAAATAAAAAAAAAAAAAATTAAATATGAACCATTACAAGAGTGCACACGCTGAAATGTCTTAAATATATAAGATTTGATATTATGTTGATAGTCCTAAATATAAAGCTTTATTACAACTGTCACACAAACTTAACATTAACCAAGAAAACTAAACATTGACCAATGAACCATGAAAATGAGATCAAGGTCAGATGAACCATACCAGGCAGGCATGTACGGCTAAAAATTCTTCCATACAACAAATATAGTCGACCTATTGCTTATACATTGTTATAGTTCAAGAAAAACAGACCAAAATACAAAAAACTTAACACTGAGCAATGAACTGTGAAAATTAGGTCAAGGTTAAATAAAACCTGCGCGACTGACATATAGATCATAAAATATTTCCATACACCAAATATAGTTGACCTATTGCATATAGTATTAGAAAAAACAAATCAAAACTTAACTTGGACCACTAAACTATGAACATGAGGTCAAGGTCAGATGACACCTGCCAGCTAGACATGTACACCTTACAATCATTTCATACACCAAATATAGTAAACCTATAGCATATAGTATAAGAAAAACAGACCAAAACACAAAAACTTAACTATAACCACTAAACCATGAAAATGAGGTCAAGGTCAGATGACACCTGACAGTTGGACATGTACACCTTACAGACCTTCCATACACCGAATATACAAGACCTATTGCTTATAGTATCTGAGATATGGACTTGACCACCAAAACTTAACCTTGTTCACTGATCCATGAAATGAGGTCGAGGTCAAGTGAAAACTGTCTGACAGGAATGAGGTGCTTGCAAGGTACGCACATACCAAATATAGTTATTCTATTACAATGTATTACTTGTAATAAGAGAGAATTTAATATTACAAAAAATGGTCAAGGACATTGGACATGTAACTGAGGAAAACTTCGTAAAATGAAGCATCCATATACAAAGTAAGAAGCATCCAGGACTTCCACCTTCTAAAATATAAAGCTTTTAAGAAGTTAATTAACACCACCGCCGCCGGATCACTATCCATATGTCAAACTTTCTGCGATAAAAGTCGCAGGCTCGACAATAAAAATTTGGGAAAAAAATCCCCCTTCCAAATATTGCCCCCCCACACACACTTTGGAACAATATCCCCAAGCTCAATCCCAGCCTTCCCTTTGAAGTATGGAACCTCTTAGTACAATTTTAGAGAGATCCATACACTTAAACACAAGTTATTGTATAGACACTACAAAAGTTGCTTGTTTTTGGCTCCTTTTTTGCCCCTGATTCCAGTATGTTGGGGCAATTATACCTAAACTCAATCCCAGCCTTCCTTTTGTGATATGGAACCTTGTGGTACAATGCCAGAGAGATCCGTACACTTACACACAAGTTATTTTCCTGAAACTACAAACATGCTTGTTTTGGCCCCTTTTTGGCCTCTATTTCCTAAACTGTTGGTACCACAAACCCTAAAATCATCCTTCCTTTTGTGGTATTGAATCTTCTTGTAAAATCCATAGAGATCCATTCATTTAAACTACAGTTATTGTCCGAAAACCAAATGTGTTGTCGGACGACGACATAATAGCATTATACGAACCCCAAAAAATGTGTGTGGTCGTATACAAATTCATGTCCCAATTTGACAAGTAATTCCACCCCCCTACTTACTATTTTAGGCATAAATTAGAAAAAAATAAATCTGGATAGTGTATGAAAAAGAAATTGCAAGTTATACACTGTCACATGAGGGACTCTATTTGTAGACAAGGAAAATCAAAGGACGATAACTGTGTCCCGGAACCTTACAACAAACATTTAAAGCCAGGGAATATTGTTGAAAAGTAGTCCACATTTCCTAAGATTTATTTTCAAAATTAGTTTTATTAAGATGTCAAAACTGAAAACTAAAAAATCCTCATTTTTCCAGAATTGATATTAATGAAATATTCAATATAAACTAGGACTAATTTCAATCAGTTCTACGAAGGTTACATTATATAGAAATGTTTAACTCAATGCAATAAATGGGGATGTGGATAAGTGGGTTTCTAACGATGTATGTCATTCAATACAGATTCAATCATACAGAAATTATGTAGTGAAAAAAGTTCTGTAACTCTGAAATTACATCATTTGAAAATCATATAAAGGTAAAAGAAGCTTTATTCCTTCAATTAAAACGTGCGTTAAAGTAAGAACTGATAAAAAGAAAATTTGACTTTTTGTATCAAATGTTGATGGATCAAACTACAATATATCATATGCTTTATTTTGTCTTTAATATGGTTCAAACAAAACAACACCTTCAAAATACCAACGTTATAAATCCTTCTCATCAAAAAGCTACTATGTTTAGTCTTTGAATAGATATTTTGAGAAATCAGTATGTAAACATTCTACCATTAAATATGTTTTCTGGTTTACTCATTTAAAACAATCTGAATTTTTATAGGAAAACATTTGTTTTAACATTGCTTGATGACTAAGCCATTAATTGTGAATTTTATCATACATTAGTTTACTTACTTTTACAACAAAAAAAACATATTTTGACACAATTAAGGATAACATTTGTTTAACAGCTATTTAATACAACGTGTTAACAAAATTAGATTTAAGGAATAACAAGTGAAACTGCGAGCTACTGCTCACTGATGATACTCCCGCCGCAAGTGGATAATATTAATAGTGTAAAAATATGCAAGTGTTCGGTTAACAGGAAGTTGTCGAGTGATGAATCTGAAAACGCATCACACGGTATAGCTGACTTATATAAATCCTGAAACCAAATTTCAGAAATCCTTGTATTGTAGTTCCTGAGAAAAATGTGACGACATTTTTCAACTTGGCTATCATGTGTAAAATCATACAAGTGTTCGGTAAACAGGAAGTTGTCAAGTGATCAATCTGAAAACCCATCACACGGTATAGCTGACTTAGATAAACCCTGAAACCAAATTTCAGAAATCCTTGTATTGTAGTTCCTGAGAAAAATGCGACGAAAAATATTCATGGGACGGACGGACTGACGGAAGGACAGACAGAGGTAAAACAGTATACCCCCCTTTTTTTAAAGCGGGGGTATAACAACAAGAGTGCACACACTGAAATGTCTCGCCTTCTTTACAAACCATTTATATTATGTTGATAGTCCTAAATATAAAGTTTTGCTACAACTATCAAATAACCTTAACATGATCCCAGAAAATTAGGTCATGGTCAGATAAACTAAACAGAAATACATGTACAGCTTTCAATCATTCAATACACTAAATATAGTTGACCTATTGCTAATAGTTTCTAAGAAACAGACTTAACCAAAAAAAAATAAAAATTGACAAATGAACCATGAAACAAGGTCAAGGTCAAATGAACCATGCCAGGCAGACATGTATACCTTACAATCAATCTATGCATTAAATATAATTGACCTATTGATTATAGTATCTAAGAAACAAACTTAACCATGAAAACTTAACATTGACCAATGAACCATGAAAATGAGGTCAAGGTCAGATGATACCTGCCAGACAGACATATACACACTATAATCCTTCCATACAACAAATATAGTTGACGTATTGATTATTGACTGACATGTACATCATAAAATATTTCTATACACCAAATATAGTTGACCTATTAGAAAAAAAAACCAAAACTAAAAAAAATAACTTTGACCACTGAACCATAAAAATGAGGTAAAGGTCAGATTACACCTGCCAGTTGGACATGTACACCTTACAATCATTCCATAGAGCAAATATAGTAGACCTATGGAATACTTATACAGTATAAGAAAATTAGACCAAAACACAAAAACTTAACTATAACAACTGAACCATGAAAATGAGGTCAAGGTCAGATGACACCTGCCAGTTGGAGATCCTTCAGATTGAAATAAACAATTAATTTCCCCAAAGGCAACAATGGTAGCCTTTTTAGAGATACAGACTTTAGAAAGTTGATTCTTTTAACGAAACCTTGCTAGAATCAATGAAAAGTTATTAGGACAGTATTTTTTGGTCCCAAAATTATAGGTTCGCGTTGCTTTTCTTAGCGTGTGTTGTATTTATCTCCCCTGCCTATTAATTTTGCCCTTAAAAATATGTGTCTTGTCCTAGCGTTTAAAAGTCATCTCAGTGCCTTTAGGGCTACGGAATAACTTTAATTTTGCCTTTTGTATAACGCAGAGTGCACGAAGTCTCTAAAAATAAAAAAACAACGGGCGCACATATCGACCAATCAGGATTAGCCATACTGTTAATTCTGAATACCATGTTATGTTCATAAAATGGCTGCGCCAATAAAATCTAATGGTGTATTGTAACCTTCAATACACCAAATATACTAGACCTATTGCTTACAGTATCTGAGATATGGACTTTGACCACCAAAACTTGACCTTGTTCATTGATCCATGAAATGAGGTCGAGATCAAGTGAAAATTGTCTGACGGGCATGAGGAGCTTGCAAGGTACGCACATACTAAATATAGTTATCCTATTACTCTTAATAAGAGAGAAATTAACATTACAAAAA
The DNA here is from genome assembly GCF_963676685.1 of Mytilus edulis. Taxonomy (NCBI): domain Eukaryota; kingdom Metazoa; phylum Mollusca; class Bivalvia; order Mytilida; family Mytilidae; genus Mytilus; species Mytilus edulis. Next base: position 87,979,687 of record NC_092350.1, read on the forward strand.
AATCTCCACTCTTTTGTAAGTTGTCACTGAACCATGAAAATGAGGTCAAGGACAATAGATGTGTGACAGACGAAACTTTGTAACGTAAGGCATCTATATAAAAAGTATGACGCATCCAGGGCTACCACCTTCTAAAACATAAAGCTTTTAAGAAGTAAGTTAACGCCCCTGCCACCGGATCACTATCCCTATGTTGAACTTTCATCGACACACATTGCAGGCTGAACAAAATCGTTTAATATAATTTCTCCCAGAACAAATTCAAGATTAAATTTTAAAAAATTGATGTTGTCTGACAATAAGTGCAGCACTCCGTTCATGCTTATGATAAAATCTATACTTCATATAATAAAATCATCAGCTCCTTTTTTGTGAGAATTCACTTATTTTTTTTGTCTTTGCTTTAATTTCCGAAAAAGAATTTAAACTTGGTATATTTAATAAATATTATTGTCTTTCTGGGGATTCATTTATTTTCATGGGTATCAATTTTCGTGGATTGAGAAGAAAAAAAGACAATTCGTGGTATACGTAAATTCGCAGATCACTGATTAAAATAAAAACAGAGACTTCATTCGTGATATCCCTTTTGATTTAGGAGATCATATAATCTCCTTTGTTTGATCAATGATTAAAAAAAAATCATTGAAAAGGTTTTGAATTGTCAAAATCCTCACTTGGCCATTCTAAGTGATAGTGTTCCTTGAAAACTTCAATTACAATCGTGGACAGAGACAACTAATAGTTTGTTTATCTTACAATTTACAAATTTTTGTCAGAATTTTATGAGGCATTCAACTGTATGATTGATATATGATTGAACGCTTATTTCCCCTCATCACGGTATAATGAACAATCATATAAGTAAAAGGTGTGAAAATAAACAATTTTATCGTAATTAATCCTGTAAACTTTTAATCAAAGTAAACCAATCTATGACACGGTAATTAACAACTTGCATTTATTTTCATAATATATAATTGAACAAAATACCTTTATCTTCTTTCAATAAAACACGTGTTAATTTGAAATGTTTATCGCTAGTCAACACTATAAGAGAACTGCACAATATAACCGGAAATAAACATCCGAATCCAAACACATTTCACGTGATAATTTTTCGTTGAATTCTTAAATTCAAGGTTCGCTGTGACCCCACAAAAGCCACGAAAATTGGTAAATCACGAATAAGAATGAATCCACAGTACTTCATATCAATGCTGCAAAATGCGAAACATACTGAGGTTAATATTGTAGTTTGTGACAAGCTAAAAGTGACAATGTAAATAAATTACGTAAACATTGAGGTTTGCTTAAATATTTAGAAAAGATATCACCTTGCTGTTATCATGGTTATAAAAATGTATCCTGTTTGCATTATCTGTGTGTATGCATATTACCTGCTGGCGTTGGTGTCATGTGCTGCCCTGGAAAACACATCACATCAGGGACCTGTTCATGCAAATCTTTGCTTCCATCAAATACTACAAGAAACAACGCTCGGAACGTCATGAAGGTCTGATGTGTTGTTAGATAAACATATTGTCCACCAAAGTCCCAGAAGATAAGACGCCCAACTTTCATCTTATACTTCCCACTTTTGAGGACTTTTTCCATTTTCCTTCTTATTTCCTCCTTAGTCATTCTTGTTCTCATTTTCTTTCCCATCTGTTTTATCGTGAGAGGCACATTGGAGGATTTCTTAGGTGGTAGAGATTGTAATGCTGCCGACTTTTCTGAGGGCAAAGAGGACAGTGTGGCTTTGGCATTACCAGTTGGACTTGTATCTGAAGCCTGGATGAACTTTTCAGTGAGTTCACTCTCCTCTTCTTTGAGAGAGGTCATTAACACTTTGTTGTACACAACATCCAGGGCGTTATAAGAGTCTGAAATTAAATTTAATACATCAGGCAAATCAAATCCAAAACAGCTACAGGCTGTCAAAACCAAGTGAAGAATATAAGAAAAATCATAATTAAGATCAAAATTAAATCTTATCAAGTGTAACATTCACATAATGCTATAAATGTATTTTAAAGAGAGTCATGTTTTAACTGCTGGATTGATGACATTATTGATTATCGAAAATAAATGTCAAATTATTCCATAATTTTAACATTAAAATTCAATTTGAATTAACTTGGTTCCTGAATTGAACTCACAAAACATATGGCTACAATGTGATGTGATTAAAATCAGTGCTATATCATGTCTGCTGATAGTGAGGTCTACACAACAGCATGTGGTAAGATGTTTCTACTTGTGTATTTTCTCACCTGGATCAATTAGAATCCACTCTTTGGTCTCAATGTCGAGGCCACAGCGACCTTCAACGAGAGAAATGCCGTCAGTTGGCTGTCGACCATCTAGTATAATGTCACCAGCTAACAGCTTCACAAGAGTAGACTTCCCAACGGAAAACTGGCCGGTTACCATGCATCTCATATCAAATGATTCATAGCTGCCCTTCCCTAATAAACGATTTAACATGGCAGACTGTTGCCCTTTTCCGATGGGATCTGAACAAAAAAATTAAGTTTGAAAGTTTAAATTTCATCATGTTTGTGAAAAAAATGAATGCATACACACACTCAAAGATAATTTCTCCACTTTTTGTCTCTGACACTGGACACTGTTTCAATACATTTATTAAATAATACTATTAGACAGGGATATATGTATCTTATGATGCTGGAGATGTGTTATTTACAGCAATAACTTGTGACATATTTCCTATAAAGTCACAGTGGTCTTTAAATAACCTTAATTAGAAGTTTGCTGCCAGCCCTCTCTCTCTGTCATCAAAACAATAAATGAGTATGTTAATGTTTTGATCTGTCAGAGTGTCGATATGTCAATGTGTTGATTTATCAGTCTATATATGTGTTGATGTATACATTTGTTAATGTGATTATATGTCAGTTTGTTAATGTGTTGGTGTTTGAATCTGTTAATATGTTGATCTGTCAGTGTGTTGATATGTCAATGTGTTAATGTACAAGTATTATTGTGTTGATCTGACAGTGTGTCGATATGTCAATGTGTTTATGTATGAGTCTGTTTATATGTGGATATTAGTGTGTCAATGTATAAGTGTAAATGTTAATTTGTCAGTGTGTCGATATATCAATGCATTGAGTTTTGAGTCTGTTTATGTATGAGTCTGTAAATGTATCAATATGTCAATGTGTTTATGTATGAGTCTGTAAATGTGTCAATATGTCAATGTGTTTATGTATGAGTCTGTAAATGTGTCTATATGTCAATTTGTGAATGGTTGAGTCTGTAAATGTGTCTATATGTCAATGTGTGAATGGTTGAGCCTGTAAATGTGTCTATATGTCAATGTGTGAATGGTTGAGTCTGTAAATGTGTCTATATGTCAATGTGTGAATGTTTAAGTCTGTAAATGTGTCTATATGTCAATGTGTGAATGGTTGAGCCTGTTAATGTGTCTATATGTCAATGTGTGAATGGTTGAGTCTGTAAATGTGTCTATATGTCAATGTGTGAATGGTTGAATCTGTTAATGTGTCTATATGTCAATGTGTGAATGGTTGAGTCTGTAAATGTGTCTATATGTCAATGTGTGAATGGTTGAATCTGTTAATGTGTCTATATGTCAATGTGTGAATGGTTGAATCTGTTAATGTGTCTATATGTCAATGTGTGAATGGTTGAATCTGTTAATGTGTCTATATGTCAATGCGTGAATGGTTGAGTCTGTAAATGTGTCTTTGTCAATTTGTGAATGGGTGAGTCTGTTAATGTGTCTATATGTCAATGTGTCAATGGTTGAGTCTGTTAATGTGTTGATCTGTTGGTGTGTCCATACGTCATGTGTTGATATATGAATCTGTTATTGTGTTGATCTGTCAGTGTGTCAATATGTTAATGTGTTGATGTAGGAGTCGGTTAATATGTTTATCTGTCAGTGTTTCGATATGTCAGTAAGTTAAAACTGTCTGAGTGTCTATATGTCAATGTGTTGATGTATGAGACTGCTAAAGTGTTGATCTGTCAGTGTTATGATGTATAAGTCTGTTAATGTGTTGCTGTGTCAGTGTTTCAATATTTTAATGTGTTGAAATGTCAGTTTGCTGATATGTCTATGTGTTGAAGAATCCATCTGTTAATGTGTTGATATGTCAATGTGTTGATGTATGATCCTGTTCATGTGTTGACATGTCAGTGTGTCGATGTCAATGTGTCGATATGTCAATGTGTTGATCTATAAATCTGTTAATGTGCTGCCTTTTACAACTGATTTTTATAGTTCGTTCTTAAGTTGTACTGTAATACAACTGTCCCAGGTTAGGGGGAGGATTGGGATCCTGCTTACATGTTTAACCCCGCCATATTCTGTATGTATGTGCCTGTCCCAAGTCAGGAGCCTGTAATTCAGTGGTTGTCGTTTGTTGATGTGTTACATATTTGTTTTTTGTTCATTTTGTTTTACATAATTTAGGCTGTTAGTTTTCTTGTTTGAATTGAATTACATTTGTCACTTTGGGGCCTTTTATAGCGAACTATGCGGTATGGGCTTTACTCATTGTTGAAGGCTATACAGTGACCTATAGTTGTTAATTTCTGTGTCATTTGGTCTCTTATGAAGAGTTGTCTCATTGGCAATCATACCACATCTTCTTTTTTATATGAACTGTCAGTGTGTCAACATGGCAATGTATCAATGTACGAGTCTGCTTTTGTGTTGATCTGTCAATTTGTCGATATGTCAATGTGTAGATCTCTCAATGTGTCAATGTGTAAAAAGCTTTAGAATTGTCAATGTATTTATATGTCAAAATGTCAATTTGTTGACTGGTCATTGTGTCGATATGTCTATGCGTCAATGTTTAAATTTGATTCTCTTTTGATTCCGCAATTTTGATATGTTGATCTGCCAATTGATTAATATGTCAATTTGTTAATAGGTCAACTGGTCAATGTGTCTATCCGTCTATAGGTCAACTGGTCAATGTGTCTATTAGTGTTGGATAATCGGTTGAAATTACCAACCGATTATCTATTACAATCATTTGACAGCAACCAACCGACTATCGGTTATAATCGCATCAGAATACTTTGCCCTTTTTTTAAATGAAATCATGCATTTTAGTCTCATTGGTCATGTCTAATGTGTATATTCCATTTCATTGCAGAGTTTTATATGTTAATATTTGATCTTCTGTTTCCTTTTCATATTTTATTTAGCAATTATAACAAGAGGCTCTCAAGAGCCTGAATCGCTCACCTTAATTCTTTTGGTTAAATCTCTCATCAATGATTATTTTGGCTTTTCAATTTATTTAAATGTTTTTTGGATCGTCCTATTTTCTTCAAAAGCCAAAAAAAATAATCATTTTCTCCTATGTTCTATTTTAGCCATAGGAGCTATGTTTCTTGACATACAAGGAAATAAAATATAAAATTTATACTAGATACTCTGAAACTCATTTAGCCTAAGTTTGGCTGAAATTGATACAGCAGTTTCAAAGGAGAAGTTTTTTTAAAGTAAGTCAACATGATGAACAAATTGTGAAAAAAGTCTTTAAAGGGCATTAACTCCTTAAGGGGTCAATTGACAATTTTGGTCAAATTGACTTAATTGAAGATCTTACTTTGTTGAACATTATTGCTGTTTACAGTTTATTTCTATCTATAATTATATTCAAGATAATAAACAAAAACAGCAAAATTTCCTTAAAATTATCAATTCAGGGGCAGCAACCCAACAACAGGTTGTCTGATTCATCTGAAAATTTCAGGGCAGATAGATCTTGACCTGATAAACAATATTACCCAACGTCAGATTTGCTCTAAATGCTTTGGTTTTTGAGTTATAAGCCAAAAACTGCATTTGACCCCTATGTTCTATTTTTAGCAATGGCGACCATGTTTGTTGATAGATCATAACTTCGGATACAATTTACAAACTAGATACCCTAAGGAACATTCAGTTAAAGTTTGGAAGTATTTGGCCCAGTAGTTTCAGAGGAGAAGATTTTTGTAAAAGATTACTAAGATTTACGAAAAATGGTTAAAAATTGACTATAAAGGGCAATAACTCCCAAAGGGGTCAACTGACCATTTCCGTCATGTTGACTTATTTGTAAATCTTACTTTGCTGAACATTATTGCTGTTTACAGTTTATCTCTATCTATAATAATATTCAAGATAATAACCAAAAACAGCAAAATTTCCTTAAAATTACCAATTCAGGGGCAGCAACCCAACAACGGGTTGTCTGATTCATCTGAAAATTTCAGGGCAGATAGATCTTGACCTGATAAACAATATTACCCCATGTCAGATTTGCTCTAAATGCTTTGGTTTTTGAGTTATAAGCCAAAAACTGCATTTGACCTCTATGTTCTATTTTTAGCAATGGCGACCATGTTTGTTGATAGATCATAACTTCGGATACAATTTACAAACTAGATACCCTAAGGAACATTCAGTTAAAGTTTGGAAGTATTTGGCCCAGTAGTTTCAGAGGAGAAGATTTTTGTAAAAGATTACTAAGATTTACGAAAAATGGTTAAAAATTGACTATAAAGGGCAATAACTCCCAAAGGGGTCAACTGACCATTTCCGTCATGTTGACTTATTTGTAAATCTTACTTTGCTGAACATTATTGCTGTTTACAGTTTATCTCTATCTATAATAATATTCAAGATAATAACCAAAAACAGCAAAATTTCCTTAAAATTACCAATTCAGGGGCAGCAACCCAACAACGGGTTGTCTGATTCATCTGAAAATTTCAGGGCAGATAGATCTTGACCTGATAAACAATATTACCCCATGTCAGATTTGCTCTAAATGCTTTGGTTTTTGAGTTATAAGCCAAAAACTGCATTTGACCCTATGTTCTATTTTTAGCAATGGCGACCATGTTTGTTGATAGATCAAAACTTCGGATACAATTTATAAATTAGATACCCTAAGGAACATTCAGTTAAAGTTTACAAGTATTTGGCCCAGTAGTTTCAGAGGAGAAGATTCTTGAAATAGTTTACGACGACAGACGACGGACGACGACGGACGCCAAGTGATGGCATAAGCTCACTTGTCCCTTCGGGACAGGTGAGCTAAAAATGAATTAATTAGAATCCAGATTCAGATTGAACATATTTTATCTCATAATTACAACATTAATTACCAAGAGTGACACTAACTTTTCTAAATTTCAATGGTGTAACTACCATTATAATTTCAATAACTTAGCAGTATAAACATTTGAATGTTTCACAGTAAGAAAAGATATATATATAGTATTTTACTTTAAAGAAATTTAAGATTAACAGAAAAAAATAAAACAATGCATTTGCATTGAAATATATACAGTAAACAAAGAGGATCCAGCCAATGTCTGTTAATTCGTGTAGAATGCTTTTTTTTCACTTTATGATCATCATTTTTCTGTCAATTGTGTCAAGCGAGCGTCTGAACTTATAATTGCAAAAATGCAGAATTATTACATAGTTGAACCGTATCCGATCCGTGATTCTAATGTATTTCAATGGCGGACAAATTTCAGAAAATTTACAAACATAAACGATGTTTGACAAGCAATTTGGGAAGGAATATGACGCTTTTGACGCTACTAATGGATAAAACATTAATAAAAGGCAATTTGCGACATGCTCTAATGAAGTAAAGAAATTATTTTGTCTAAAATCTGAAGGATTTCATGTACGCTCTCAAGTAACAAGTATCCGGTATTGAGAGAGTATTTCATACAAAGTTATTTATTTTAAAGATCAATCGGTATATATATAGTCAATACTTTTGTCACGTTTTAAAGGGGAAAAAATGGTTTTGTCTTTAATTATAGGATGTTTGACATTGTTATTGTCATCCACTGATATTTTTTGTTGCAATTTGTTTGACTGAGCAAATAAAATTCAAACCGCAAACGGACCGGAAGTTGATACGCAAAAAGTCCGGAAACTATAGCGACAATCGATTAAACAAAATCCCAATCGATTATCGACATCGTGAGGCCCAACCAACTGATTTCCGACTTATTCCGATCATCGGAACAACACTAGTGTCTATCCATTTATAGGTCAACTGGTCAAGGTGTCTATCCGTCTATAGTTCAACTGGTCAATGTGTCTATCATTCTATAGGTCAACTGGTCAATGTGTCTATCCTTCTATAGGTCAACTGGTCAATGTGTCTATCCGTCTATAGGTCAACTTGTCAATGTGTCAATCCGTTTATAGGTCAACTGGTCAAGGTGTCTATCCGTCTATAGGTCAACTGGTCATTGTGTCTATCCTTCTATAGGTCAACTGGTCAAGGTGTCTATCCGTCTATAGGTCAACTGGTCATTATGTCTATCCTTCTATAGGTCAACTGGTCAAGGTGTCTATCCATCTATAGGTCAACTGGTCAAGGTGTCTATCCGTCTATAGGTCAACTGGTCATTGTGTCTATCCTTCTATAGGTCAACTGTTCAAGGTGTCTATCCGTCTATAGGTCAACTGGTCATTATGTCTATCCTTCTATAGGTCAACTGGTCAAGGTGTCTATCCATCTATAGGTCAACTGGTCAAGGTGTCTATCCGTCTATAGGTCAACTGGCTAAGGTGTCTATCCGACATAGGTCAACTGGTCATTGTGTCTATCCTTCTATAGGTCAACTGGTCAAGGTGTCTTTCCGTTTGTAGGTCAACTGGTCATTATGTCTATCCTTCTATAGGTCAACTGGTCAAGGTGTCTATCCATCTATAGGTCAACTGGTCAATGTGTCTATCCTTCTATAGGTCAACTGGTCAATGTGTCTATCCGTCTACATGGTCTATAGGTCAACTGGTCAATGTGTCTATCCGTTTATAGGTTAACTGGTCAAGGTGTATATCCGTCTATAGGTCAACTGGTCATTGTGTCTATCCTTCTATAGGTCAACTGGTCAATGTGTCTATCCGTCTATAGGTCAACTGGTCAATGTGTCTATCCGTCTATAGGTCAATGTATTAATATGCCAAAAACTACTTATTCTGTAAAATCCAGTTGAGCCGATGGCTGGATTTGGTTGTCAACTGAGCAGGTTGAGAATGCTATATAAATCGGATGAGAATGAATTTAAGGTTATTGTGATCTGTAATCAACAGGTTCAGGAAAGAATAAATCGGATGAGAATGAGAGAAGCTTATTTTAAAGTTAATATGATCTGTAATCGATCAATCTGCATCAATAGCCTACTTGACTTTTCCTGTTATTTTTTTTATTTTTTATTTTAACATTATATGCAGATATCAAGGTTTCAATATATTAGAAATAAGTAACAATAATCATTCCAGTTTCCATATATTAGAAATAAGAAACTATACATCATTCCAGTCAGACTATATACCAATTAACATTAAATGATTGCCTTGTGTGATGAACCAGTAGGAATGATAGTACCGCCATTGTAATTATATATATATAAGCAGACATCAAGGTTTCCATATATTAGAAATAAGTAATTTGTATTTCAGCCAGTATCTGAATTATTAATAATAGATGATTACCTCCAACTACTGGTGCTGCAGGTTTCTGTGATTGGGTGGCAGGAGTAACTTCTGGGGATGTCTTTGACATGACGGTCTACAAAAGAAAAACATGTAATAAACTATCATGCCTCATGTGAAAATTTGTCAAATAGCTTCATTGAAAGACATAGAGTGACCTATCGTTTTTAAATTATGTGTAATTTGGCGATTGGGATCATCAATCTGTAATAAACTATCATGCCTCATGTGAAAACTTGTCAAATAGCTTCATTGAAGGCCGTAATATGACCTATCATTTATATAATTTCTCTTTGGTCTTTTGTGAAGAGTTGTCTCATTGGCAATCAATACCACATCTTCTTCTATTTATTATACATCTATCGTACGTAAAGGCCCATTTTTGCCACTGAAAATAAAGATTGTAAGAACAATTTCAAATTTGACTATAGTTTGCACATAATGTTTGGTAATGCTTACAAGATGAAGAAATACACATGTCAGACACATTATTCTGACAACCAGTCTTTATGGAGAAGCAAGGAATACATATTTTAAAGTTGTTGGTTCCACCAAGCAGGTGAGACAACCCACACTTCCTGCCCCTTGAGGCAGGTACCTTACTAAAAGACCACATACATGGTTGTTGGGGTCAAAAATCTAAATAAAAAAAATAAGGGACAAACAAAATTTTACTAAATTTTTGTAATGTTCTGACCTTTTTCAGATAATTTATATTTTATTTTTTTTAGATTTCGTTCAGAAGCAGCTATTGCCAAGTTCAAAAACAGTAGTGTTATCAACCATAATCAAAATTGAGAAAATGCATAATTTCTTAAAGTATGTGTTACTATATTTGTTTTTATTTCTCCCATTATTAAATTGCAAATAAAGCAAAAATTCTGGTTTTAGGCTGTTTTCTTATTTTTGTGATTCCATGTTTATTGCTTTAAACAATGTTAAAGGTGTCAGACCACCAATTCAAAATCCGGATCTATTGCAACAATTTTTTTCAATTTTCACAGCTTTCTAAATTTTTTACATAAGTTTAACTTCACAAAAAGGTGTATAATGAATCGTACATGTATCATCTTTCTACCTGCCAATTCTAATTCATGTTTAATGTCTTGTAGTTAAATACCAACGGCCGAAAGTAACTACTAAACATAGCCCCTGTTTTTTTTTCTGAAAATCTTAAATAAATATATTTTGGAGAGCATTAATCCTCAATCTTTAATGCAAACTCATAAGCAAGTAAATTATGTCTAAAAATGGTTTAAATATATTTCTCTTTCAACAAAAGTTTTATTTCTGCAAATTGTTTGGTTAGTTTAAGTAAACAATAACATCAAGAGCACTATATATTTTTTTAGGGAAGGACTACTTTAATATACTAGTTGAACTTTACATTCTAAATTGGAGTGTATGGATTGGTGGTCTGACATCTTTACCACATGTTTAATCCCCACAGTAATTTTTTTGTTTTTCCTTCTATGCCATATCACACATGAGATAAATTTACTGCACACGGCCTATTTAATGATGATGTGATTTATTTGTTTTTGTATGTTTTAAAAAGGTTGTGCAGGAAATTTAATGTTACTGAGTTTACTCATTTCATAGAGGTTTTATCTATGTAGGTAGCTTTGTCTACCTGCTACATACTGAAAACTTTAAAATCTATACACAGGTTGACAGCATACTAAACATTTTGTTAAGATGTGCTTTTTGTTTTAGTATATGATTATTACATATTTGCATAAACATGTAAATCAACTATTCTGCACAGAGATACACATAATGTATACATAAAAGGAGATGATGTGATATATATATATATATATATATATATATATATACCGAGGAAATAGCAAGCTGATGACACAAAAAATAAGAGACATCCAACAGATGAGACACTGATTTCAAACATTTGTCTTTCACATATGCCAACATCTATATTAGGCAACAAGCTTGGAATTGTCAACTTACCGGGTACATTGTTAACAGACAACAAATACTACAATGACATTGAAAACAACAGGCAACCGTTTTATTGTAACTTCAATGTACCAAGTCTGTTGTGTCTCTAACAATCTGTCAACATATTTGTAAATATCTCTTATTAACTAAGACAGAATATTTACCTTTAGGAAGTCCATCACTTCTTTCTTCTTCCTTTTTATCTCTTCAGAGTCATTGCTTCTTATTATTACCATATCATAAGGAGTATTACCCTGAAATACAATCAAAAACTCTTTTATCAATCATACAAATATATACATCTTCTTTAAATAATAGGCAATTGTTGTACTAATTTTACCTATACAATACTTGACATAAAACCAGTCAACCTAAACAAACAACAAATATGAAGTGACATAATAAAGAGATACATGAACAACTAATTGAGATTTTACTGTTTAAGAACATGAATAATCTAGACATCATTGAGATGGGAGCCATCTCTGTGGGCTCAACTGTAAATAATTTGTGGTAAAAAATGTGTATCTTTACCATAGGACAAGGAGTTGTCAACTGAAACCAAAGTTTTTACCCTTGACTTTTAACCAAGGAAGTTGTACATACATTATGACATATCCTCTGGTGTTGGTTAATATACATGTCAAGTATAAACTTTGAAATTATAACAGTTCTCAAGATATAGAGCAAACACGATCTTGACCATAGGACATGGGGTTGTCAACTGAAACCAAAGTTTCTGACCTTGACCTTTAACCTAGGAAGTTGTACATACATTATGACACATTCTCTGGTGTTGGTTAATATACATGTCAAGTATAAACTTTGAAATCATAACTGTTCTCAAGATATAGAGCAAACACAATATTGACCATAGGACATGGGGTTGTCAACTGAAACCAAGTTTTTGACCTTGACCCTTAACCTAGGATTTGTACATACATTATGACACACCCTCTGGTGTTGGTTAATATACATGTCAAGTAAAAAGTATGAAATTAAAACGGTTCGCTAGATATATAGTGGACACAATTTGTTACGGACAGACGGACGGACAGATAGACTGATCACTATAGGGTGACCCGTCACTAGGCGGGGCCCTAATTAGTGTAGTATGTAAATTAATACATTAAAACCAAACATACTGAAATAACATACTTTAATATTGAAGGAGCATTGCTCTTCATAGATTTTTCCAAGGCCTTTGACTCATTAGAATGGCCATTTATGTATGAAGCACTCAAGAAATTTGACCTTCCAAATTCTTTTATTAAATGGGTTAAAACCTTGTACAAAGACATAACTGGTTGTATGTTAAATAATGGGTGGGTATCATCACCATATAACATTAAACGTGGTATTAGACAAGGCTGCCCGTTAAGTTCCCTGATTTTTGTTATTGCTGTAGAAATTTTGTCCTGCAGAATAAGACAAGATAACAACATCAAAGGTTTTCAAATTAAGCTAGACACTAAAACGCACAGTTTAAAGATTTCTCAATTAGCTGACGACACAACCCTTTTTTTAAAATCAAAAGATGAAGTACGTCACACTCTTAATATTATTGAAATCTTTGGAACACTGTCAGGTTTAAAATTAAATAGATCCAAAACTGAGGGCATTTGGTTAGGAAAATTAAAACATTGTAAAGATAAGTTTGAAAATATAACATGGAATAAAGGACCAATAAAAAGTCTAGGAGTTTATTTTGGAACAGATCGAGCTGAATGTGACAAGCTGAATACTGAAAAAAATAATACAGAAATGTGACAAATTAATAAGTAATTGGAAAAAAAGAAATCTTACAATGATAGGTAAAATAACAGTTGTAAAATCTCTTCTTATACCAAACCTTACATATTTAGCTTCAGTCACAAACCTACCACATGAATTCATTCAACAGTTTAAAACTCTTATCTACAATTTTATATGGTAAACGAGAAAAAGTCAAACGAACCACACTAAGCAAAAATACTACTGAGGGAGGGCTTAAGATGACAGATATAGATAATTATATAACTGCACTACAAATAGCATGGATCAAAAGACTTACTGCAGATGATTTTGCTAACTGGAAAGTAATTCCGACATTTTAGTTTAATAAATTTGGTGCTAATTTCATGCTCCTTTACATGAATCTAGACAACATTTACTCAATACAAAATCTTCATAAAACTTTACCAAAGTTCTACTTAGAAATTGTAAAGTCTTGGTTCAAAGTACAAAATTTAAATAATACCAAACTCAATATGAATTTTAAAAACATTAGACAACAAATCTTATGGGGAAACAAACTGATAAAATTTCAAGGAAAATGTTTAGTTTTTATAAATTGGATAAAAGAAGGTATTATATATGTTAATGATATAATTGACCAAAATGGTAATATCTCTCAAGAAATAATATCTAATAAAATATCCTCAAAATCCAATTTAATGTTTGAAATTTCAAAACTTAAAAATGCTATACCAAATGAATGGCTCAAGGTACTTAAATCAGAAAAATCAATAAAATCAAAAGTAAAAAATAAACTTAACCTTTGCATTAATACAAAAGAAAAAAATAAGATAATAAGTTTACAAGTAATGGAAACAAAACAGATATACACACACATTAATAGTGGAAATGAAGACACGCCTTCAAGTTTCTTTAAATGGAAACGTGTCCTAAATTTAGATTCTTTAATCCCAATTAAATCAATGCTAAACTTTGTATTTACTTATTTAAAAGATAACAGATTAAAAATATTTAAATGGAAATTGCTGCATCATATCCTTCCTTGTAAACAACTGCTTTTTCAATGGAAGATAAAAGAAGACAGTAAATGTGACCTATGTAATGTAACAGAAGATTATAAACATTTTTTTCTAGAATGTCATTACTTAAAAACTTTTTGGGAAAAGATCAAAATACTATTAAATAAAGTTAAAATAGGTCATCATATCCTAAACTACAGAAATCTCATTATAGGATATAAAATCAGTGATATTAATTATTATGATATAAATCTGTTGGTGACACTCATCACATTTTCTATCCACAAGTGCACCCACAGTTCAAATTATAAAACTACAAATTTTGATGTGTATGCCCTGTTCAAAAAAGATTTTTTGAACTACTTAAATATTTCGACACTTTCAGGTGGTAAACATGGTAAAATTTTGAAAGAAGTAAGCTTACATATAATTATTATTCTTGCATATATGTTATATGCTATATTTTTGCAGCAATATATGTGTCTCAATATTATTTAATCTTAAAACCACGTGCTGTGGACTTCGTCATGATCATGATCAGCGACAGTGATAAAAGATTTAATCCCTACTATTCTTGAAGCATCCTTCATGTAATATATCACATATTCATACATAAATAAACTTATATAATGTACTTCAATTCGCAACCAAGTATGTACACCTACATAATTAATATATATAACAAACTGCTTCGAATGTTAATTTGCCACCATCTTGTGATCCTTGATCAATAGGTCATGACCAGGTCAACTAGCATATATACAGGGTCAAAGCGGTTCACGAATGTAATTTTTCCGGAAATTAATTTCTGTAGTAAGCTGTTTACATAATATTGTTACATGTAAATCTAACCTATTATTATTATTAATTTACTGAACAATCTCCCTGTTTGTTCAGTAAAACTAACACTACAGGGGTGCCCTGTCAAATGCTGTAGACATGGTATTCATTATAACAGTAATAGTGCAATAAATCAGATTTTAGAATAAAAAAAAAAAAAGAAATAATAAAGTTATATTTATTATAATTCAACCATCTGGTTTACATAAAATTTTGCCTGTCTCGTTAACTTATAATGAGGGTATTATTATTCTACATGTTCTAGTACGTGCATTATTGACAACCACTATGACACATGTTACTGTGGAGTGTCATTATTCTTGCTTTATGTTCGATTCACATGGACCATGAGAGTATTTTTATTCTAGTACTTGCTTTATTGACAACCACTATGCTACATGAGTAACAGGCTGATGTATGTTTATATTGTGGAGTGTCATTATTCATATGAGTAAAAGGCTAACATATGTTACTGCGGAAAGTCATTCTTGGTCTTTAGTGTTCGATTCACATAAACAAAGAGAGCATAATTATTCTAGTAAGTGTTTTAGTGACAACCACTATGACACATGAGTAACAGGTTGACATATGTTATTGTGGAGTGTCATTATACGTGTTTTCCACTGAGTGATGAAAGATATGTTGGTACTGTATGATTGGTGGAAGGTATAAAGATTGGTTGAAGGTATGTTGGTAGTGTATGATTGGTGGAAGGTATGTTGGTAGTGTATGATTGGTTGCAGGGTGATGGCAGTGCAAGAATGGTGGAAGGTCTGGTTGTAGTGTATGATTGGTGGAAGGTATGTTGGTAGTGTATGATTGGTGGAAGGTATGTTGGTAGTGTATGATTGGTGGAAGGTCTGGTTGTAGTGTATGATTGGTGGAAGGTCTGGTTGTAGTGTATTATTGGTGGAAGGTCTGGTTGTAGTGTATGATTGGTGGAAGGTATGTTGGTAGTGTATGATTGGTGGAAGGTCTGGTTGTAATGTATGATTGGTGGAAGGTATGTTTGTAGTGTATGATTGGTGGAAGGTCTGGTTGTAGTGTATTATTGGTGGAAGGTCTGGTTGTAGTGTATTATTGGTGGAAGGTCTGGTTGTAGTGTAGTATTGGTGGAAGGTCTGGTTGTAGTGTATGATTGGTGGAAGGTATGTTGGTAGTGTATGATTGGTGGAAGGTCTGGTTGTAGTGTATTATTGGTGGAAGGTCTGGTTGTAGTGTATGATTAGTAGAAGGTCTGGTTGTAATGTATGATTGGTGGAAGGTATGTTGGTAGTGTATGATTGGTGGAAGGTCTGGTTGTAGTGTATTATTGGTGGAAGGTCTGGTTGTAGTGTATGATTGGTGGAAGGTATGTTGGTAGTGTATGATTGGTGGAAGGTCTGGTTGTAGTGTATTATTGGTGGAAGGTCTGGTTGTAGTGTATGATTGGTGGAAGGTCTGGTTGTAGTGTATTATCGGTGGAAGGTCTGGTTGTAGTGTATGATTGGTGGAAGGTCTGGTTGTAGTGTATGATTGGTGGAAGATCTGGTTGTAGTGTATGATTGGTGGAAGGTCTGGTTGTAGTGTATTATTGGTGGAAGGTCTGGTTGTAGTGTATGATTGGTGGAAGGTCTGGTTGTTGTTTATGATTGGTGGAAGGTCTTGTTGTAGTGTATGATTGGTGGAAGGTCTGGTTGTAGTGTATGATTGGTGGAAGGTATGGTTGTAGTGTATGATTGGTGGAAGGTCTTGTTAGAGTTAATGATTGGTTGAAGGTATGTTGGTAGTTTATGATTGGTAGAAGGTGTGATGGCAGGGTATGATTAGTTGAAAGTATGTTGGTAGTGTCTGATTGATTGAAGGTATGTTAGTAATTTATGATTGGTGGAAGGTATGTTGGTAGTGTAAGATTTCTGGAATGTATGTTGGTAGTGTATGATTGGTGGAAAGTATGTTAGTAATTTATGATTGGTGGAAGGTATGTTGGTAGTGTATGATTTGTGGAAGGTATGTTGGAAGTGTGTAATTAGTAGAGGGTATGTAGGTAGTGTATAAATGGTGGAAGGTATGTTGGTAGTGTATGATTTGTGGAAGGTATGTTGGTAGTGTGTAATTAGTAGAGGGTATGTAGGTAGTGTATAAATGGTGGAAGGTATTTTGGTAGTGTATGATTGTTGTGTATGATTGGTGGAAGTTGTGTTTGTAGTGTATGATTGGTGGAAGATGTGTTTGTAATGTATGATTGGTGGAAGATGTGTTTGTAATGTATGATTGGTGGAAGGTTTGTTCGATTGTATGATTGGTGGAAGGTTTGTTTGTATTGTATGATTGGTGGAAGGTTTGTTTGAAATGTATGATTGGTGGAAGATGTGTTTGTAATGTATGATTGGTGGAAGGTTTGTTTGTAATGTATGATTGGTTGAAGATGTGTTTGTAATGTATGATTGGTGGAAGATGTGTTTGTAATGTATGATTGGTGGAAGGTTTGTTCGTAATGTATGATTGGTGGAAGATGTGTTTGTAATGTATGATTGGTGGAAGATGTGTTTGTAATGTATGATTGGTGGGAGGTGTGTTTGTAATGTATGATTGGTGGAAGATGTGTTTGTAATGTATGATTGGTGGAAGGTGTTTGTAATGTATTATTGGTGGAAGGTGTGCTTGTAATGTATGATTGGTGGAAGGTGTGTTTGTAATGTATGATTGGTGGAAGATGTGTTTGTAATGTATGATTGGTGGAAGGTGTGTTGGTAGTGTATGATTGGTGGAAGGAATGTTGGTAGTGTATGATTGGTGGAAGGTATGTTGGTAGTGTATGATTGGTGGAAGGTATTTTGGTAGTGTATGATTGGTGGAAGGTCTGGTTGTAGTGTGTTATTGGTGGAAGGTCTGGTTGTAGTGTATGATTGGTGGAAGGTATGTTGGTAGTGTATGATTGGTGGAAGGTCTGGTTGTAGTGTATGATTGGTGGAAGGTATGTTGGTAGTGTATGATTGTTGGAAGGTCTGGTTGTAGTGTATGATTGGTGGAAGGTCTGGTTGTAGTGTATGATTGGTGGAAGGTCTGGTTGTAGTGTATGATTGGTGGAAGGTCTGGTTGTAGTGTATGATTGGTGGAAGGTCTGGTTGTTGTGTATGATTGGTGGAAGGTGTTGTTGTAGTGTATGATTGGTGGAAGGTCTGGTTGTAGTGTATGATTGGTGGAAGGTATGGTTGTAGTGTATGATTGATGGAAGGTCTGGTTGTAGTTAATGATTGGTTGAAGGTATGTTGGTAGTTTATGATTGGTAGAAGGTGTGATGGCAGGGTATGATTAGTTGAAAGTATGTTGGTAGTGTCTGATTGATTGAAGGTATGTTAGTAATTTATGATTGGTGGAAGGTATGTTGGTAGTGTAAGATTTGTGGAATGTATGTTGGTAGTGTATGATTGGTGGAAAGTATGTTAGTAATTCATGATTGGTGGAAGGTATGTTGGTAGTGTATGATTTGTGGAAGGTATGTTGGTAGTGTGTAATTAGTAGAGGGTATGTAGGTAGTGTATAAATGGTGGAAGGTATGTTGGTAGTGTATGATTTGTGGAAGGTATGTTGGTAGTGTGTAATTAGTAGAGGGTATGTAGGTAGTGTATAAATGGTGGAAGGTATTTTGGTAGTGTATGATTGTTGTGTATGATTGGTGGAAGTTGTGTTTGTAGTGTATGATTCGTGGAAGATGTGTTTGTAATGTATGATTGGTAGGAGGTGTGTTTGTTATGTATGATTGGTGGAAGGTTTGTTTGTAATGTATGATTGGTAGGAGGTGTGTTTGTTATGTATGATTGGTGGAAGGTGTGTTTGTAATGTATGATTGGTGGAAGGTGTGTTTGTAATGTATGATTGGTGAAAGGTTTGTTTGTAATGTATGATTGGTGAAAGGTTTGTTTGTATTGTATGATTGGTGGAAGGTTTGTTTGTATTGTATGATTGGTGGAAGGTTTGTTTGTAATGTATGATTGGTGAAAGGTTTGTTTGTATTGTATGATTGGTGGAAGGTTTGTTTGTATTGTATGATTGGTGGAAGGTTTGTTTGAAATGTATGATTGGTGGAAGATGTGTTTGTAATGTATGATTGGTGGAAGATGTGTTTGTAATGTATGATTGGTGAAAGGTTTGGTTGTAGTGTATGATTGGTGGAAGGTTTGTTTGTAATGTATGATTGGTGGAAGGTGTGCTTGTAATGTATGATTGGTGGAAGATGTGTTAGTATTGTATGATTGGTGGAAGGTTTGTTTGTAATGTATGATTGGTTGAAGATGTGTTTGTAATGTATGATTGGTGGAAAATGTGTTTGTAATGTATGATTGGTGGAAGGTTTGTTTGTAATGTATGATTGGTGGAAGATGTGTTTGTAATGTATGATTGGTGGAAGGTGTGTTTGTAATGTATGATTGGTGGGAGGTGTGTTCGTTATGTATGATTGGTGGAAGATGTGTTTGTAATGTATGATTGGTGGAAGGTGTTTGTAATGCATTATTGGTGGAAGGTGTGCTTGTAATGTATGATTGGTGGAAGATGTGTTTGTAATGTATGATTGGTGGAAGGTGTGTTGGTAGTGTATGATTGGTGGAAGGTCTGGTTGTAGTGTATGATTGGTGGAAGGTATGTTGGTAGTGTATGATTGGTGGAAGGTCTGGTTGTAGTGTGTTATTGGTGGAAGGTCTGGTTGTAGTGTATGATTGGTGGAAGGTATGTTGGTAGTGTATGATTGATGGAAGGTCTGGTTGTAGTGTATGATTGGTGGAAGGTATGTTGGTAGTGTATGATTGTTGGAAGGTCTGGTTGTAGTGTATGATTTGTGGAAGGTCTGGTTGTAGTGTATAATTGGTGGAAGGTCTGGTTGTAGTGTATTATTGGTGGAAGGTCTGGTTGTAGTGTATGATTGGTGAAAGGTCTGGTTGTAGTGTATGATTGGTGAAAGGTATGTTGGTAGTGTATGATTGGTGGAAGGTCTGGTTGTAGTGTATGATTGGTGGAAGGTATGTTGGTAGTGTATGATTGGTGGAAGGTCTGGTTGTAGTGTATGATTGGTGGAAGGTCTGGTTGTAGTGTATGATTGGTGGAAGGTCTGGTTGTAGTGTATTATCGGTGGAAGGTCTGGTTGTAGTGTATGATTGGTGGAAGGTCTGGTTGTAGTGTATGATTGGTGGAAGGTCTGGTTGTAGTGTATGATTGGTGGAAGGTCTGGTTGTAGTGTATTATTGGTGGAAAGTCTGGTTGTAGTGTATGATTGGTGGAAGGTCTGGTTGTTGTGTATGATTGGTGGAAGGTCTTGTTGTAGTGTATGATTGGTGGAAGGTCTGGTTGTAGTGTATGATTGGTGGAAGGTATGGTTGTAGTGTATGATTGGTGGAAGGTCTGGTTGTAGTTAATGATTGGTTGAAGGTATGTTGGTAGTTTATGATTGGTAGAAGGTGTGATGGCAGGGTATGATTAGTTGAAAGTATGTTGGTAGTGTCTGATTGATTGAAGGTATGTTAGTAATTTATGATTGGTGGAAGGTATGTTGGTAGTGTATTATTGGTGGAATGTATGTTGGTAGTGTATGATTGGTGGAAAGTATGTTAGTAATTTATGATTGGTGGAAGGTATGTTGGTAGTGTATGATTTGTGGAAGGTATGTTGGTAGTGTGTAATTAGTAGAGGGTATGTAGGTAGTGTATAAGTGGTGGAAGGTATGTTGGTAGTGTATGATTTGTGGAAGGTATGTTGGTAGTGTGTAATTAGTAGAGGGTATGTAGGTAGTGTATAAATGGTGGAAGGTATTTTGGTAGTGTATGATTGTTGTGTATGATTGGTGGAAGTTGTGTTTGTAGTGTATGATTGGTGGGAGGTGTGTTCGTTATGTATGATTGGTGGAAGATGTGTTTGTAATGTATGATTGGTGGAAGGTGTGTTTGTAATGTATGATTGGTGAAAGGTTTGTTTGTAATGTATGATTGGTGAAAGGTTTGTTTGTATTGTATGATTGGTGGAAGGTTTGTTTGTATTGTATGATTGGTGGAAGGTTTGTTTGTAATGTATGATTGGTGAAAGGTTTGTTTGTATTGTATGATTGGTGGAAGGTTTGTTTGTATTGTATGATTGGTGGAAGGTTTGTTTGAAATGTATGATTGGTGGAAGATGTGTTTGTAATGTATGATTGGTGGAAGATGTGTTTGTAATGTATGATTGGTGAAAGGTTTGGTTGTAGTGTATGATTGGTGGAAGGTTTGTTTGTAATGTATGATTGGTGGAAGGTGTGCTTGTAATGTATGATTGGTGGAAGATGTGTTAGTATTGTATGATTGGTGGAAGGTTTGTTTGTAATGTATGATTGGTGGAAGATGTGTTTGTAATGTATGATTGGTGGAAGGTTTGTTTGTAATGTATGATTGGTTGAAGATGTGTTTGTAATGTATGATTGGTGGAAGATGTGTTTGTAATGTATGATTGGTGGAAGGTTTGTTTGTAATGTATGATTGGTGGAAGATGTGTTTGTAATGTATGATTGGTGGAAGGTGTGTTTGTAATGTATGATTGGTGGGAGGTGTGTTCGTTATGTATGATTGGTGGAAGATGTGTTTGTAATGTATGATTGGTGGAAGGTGTTTGTAATGTATTATTGGTGGAAGGTGTGCTTGTAATGTATGATTGGTGGAAGATGTGTTTGTAATGTATGATTGGTGGAAGGTGTGTTGGTAGTGTATGATTGGTGGAAGGTCTGATTGTAGTGTATGATTGGTGGAAGGTATGTTGGTAGTGTATGATTGGTGGAAGGTCTGGTTGTAGTGTGTTATTGGTGGAAGGTCTGGTTGTAGTGTATGATTGGTGGAAGGTATGTTGGTAGTGTATGATTGGTGGAAGGTCTGGTTGTAGTGTATGATTGGTGGAAGGTATGTTGGTAGTGTATGATTGTTGGAAGGTCTGGTTGTAGTGTATGATTTGTGGAAGGTCTGGTTGTAGTGTATAATTGGTGGAAGGTCTGGTTGTAGTGTATTATTGGTGGAAGGTCTGGTTGTAGTGTATGATTGGTGAAAGGTCTGGTTGTAGTGTATGATTGGTGGAAGGTATGTTGGTAGTGTATGATTGGTGGAAGGTCTGGTTGTAGTGTATGATTGGTGGAAGGTATGTTGGTAGTGTATGATTGGTGGAAGGTCTGGTTGTAGTGTATGATTGGTGGAAGGTCTGGTTGTAGTGTATGATTGGTGGAAGGTCTGGTTGTAGTGTATTATCGGTGGAAGGTCTGGTTGTAGTGTATGATTGGTGGAAGGTCTGGTTGTAGTGTATGATTGGTGGAAGGTCTGGTTGTAGTGTATGATTGGTGGAAGGTCTGGTTGTAGTGTATTATTGGTGGAAGGTCTGGTTGTAGTGTATGATTGGTGGAAGGTCTGGTTGTTGTGTATGATTGGTGGAAGGTCTTGTTGTAGTGTATGATTGGTGGAAGGTCTGGTTGTAGTGTATGATTGGTGGAAGGTATGGTTGTAGTGTATGATTGGTGGAAGGTCTGGTTGTAGTTAATGATTGGTTGAAGGTATGTTGGTAGTTTATGATTGGTAGAAGGTGTGATGGCAGGGTATGATTAGTTGAAAGTATGTTGGTAGTGTCTGATTGATTGAAGGTATGTTAGTAATTTATGATTGGTGGAAGGTATGTTGGTAGTGTATTATTGGTGGAATGTATGTTGGTAGTGTATGATTGGTGGAAAGTATGTTAGTAATTTATGATTGGTGGAAGGTATGTTGGTAGTGTATGATTTGTGGAAGGTATGTTGGTAGTGTGTAATTAGTAGAGGGTATGTAGGTAGTGTATAAGTGGTGGAAGGTATGTTGGTAGTGTATGATTTGTGGAAGGTATGTTGGTAGTGTGTAATTAGTAGAGGGTATGTAGGTAGTGTATAAATGGTGGAAGGTATTTTGGTAGTGTATGACTGTGTGTATGATTGGTGGAAGTTGTGTTTGTAGTGTATGATTGGTGGGAGGTGTGTTCGTTATGTATGATTGGTGGAAGATGTGTTTGTAATGTATGATTGGTGGAAGGTGTTTGTAATGTATTATTGGTGGAAGGTGTGCTTGTAATGTATGATTGGTGGAAGATGTGCTTGTAATGTATGATTGGTGGAAGGTGTGTTGGTAGTGTATGATTGGTGGAAGGTCTGGTTGTAGTGTATGATTGGTGGAAGGTATGTTGGTAGTGTATGATTGGTGGAAGGTCTGGTTGTAGTGTGTTATTGGTGGAAGGTCTGGTTGTAGTGTATGATTGGTGGAAGGTATGTTGGTAGTGTATGATTGGTGGAAGGTCTGGTTGTAGTGTATGATTGGTGGAAGGTATGTTGGTAGTGTATGATTGTTGGAAGGTCTGGTTGTAGTGTATGATTTGTGGAAGGTCTGGTTGTAGTGTATAATTGGTGGAAGGTCTGGTTGTAGTGTATTATTGGTGGAAGGTCTGGTTGTAGTGTATGATTGGTGAAAGGTCTGGTTGTAGTGTATGATTGGTGGAAGGTATGTTGGTAGTGTATGATTGGTGGAAGGTCTGGTTGTAGTGTATGATTGGTGGAAGGTATGTTGGTAGTGTATGATTGGTGGAAGGTCTGGTTGTAGTGTATGATTGGTGGAAGGTCTGGTTGTAGTGTATGATTGGTGGAAGGTCTGGTTGTAGTGTATTATCGGTGGAAGGTCTGGTTGTAGTGTATGATTGGTGGAAGGTCTGGTTGTTGTGTATGATTGGTGGAAGGTCTGGTTGTAGTGTATGATTGGTGGAAGGTCTGGTTGTAGTGTATTATTGGTGGAAGGTCTGGTTGTAGTGTATGATTGGTGGAAGGTCTGGTTGTTGTGTATGATTGGTGGAAGGTCTTGTTGTAGTGTATGATTGGTGGAAGGTCTGGTTGTAGTGTATGATTGGTGGAAGGTATGGTTGTAGTGTATGATTGGTGGAAGGTCTGGTTGTAGTTAATGATTGGTTGAAGGTATGTTGGTAGTTTATGATTGGTAGAAGGTGTGATGGCAGGGTATGATTAGTTGAAAGTATGTTGGTAGTGTCTGATTGATTGAAGGTATGTTAGTAATTTATGATTGGTGGAAGGTATGTTGGTAGTGTATTATTGGTGGAATGTATGTTGGTAGTGTATGATTGGTGGAAAGTATGTTAGTAATTTATGATTGGTGGAAGGTATGTTGGTAGTGTATGATTTGTGGAAGGTATGTTGGTAGTGTGTAATTAGTAGAGGGTATGTAGGTAGTGTATAAGTGGTGGAAGGTATGTTGGTAGTGTATGATTTGTGGAAGGTATGTTGGTAGTGTGTAATTAGTAGAGGGTATGTAGGTAGTGTATAAATGGTGGAAGGTATTTTGGTAGTGTATGATTGTTGTGTATGATTGGTGGAAGTTGTGTTTGTAGTGTATGATTGGTGGAAGATGTGTTTGTAATGTATGATTGGTGGAAGATGTGTTTGTAATGTATGATTGGTGGAAGGTTTGTTTGTATTGTATGATTGGTGGAAGGTTTGTTTGTATTGTATGATTGGTGGAAGGTTTGTTTGAAATGTATGATTGGTGGAAGATGTGTTTGTAATGTATGATTGGTGGAAGGTTTGTTTGAAATGTATGATTGGTGGAAGATGTGTTTGTAATGTATGATTGGTGGAAGATATGTTTGTAATGTATGATTGGTGGAAGGTTTGTTTGTAATGTATGATTGGTGGAAGATGTGTTTGTAATGTATGATTGGTGGAAGGTGTGTTTGTAATGTATGATTGGTGGGAGGTGTGTTTGTTATGTATGATTGGTGGAAGATGTGTTTGTAATGTATGATTGGTGGAAGATGTGTTTGTAATGTATGATTGGTGGAAGGTGTTTGTAATGTATTATTGGTGGAAGGTGTGCTTGTAATGTATGATTGGTGGAAGGTGTGTTTGTAATGTATGATTGGTGGAAGATGTGTTTGTAATGTATAATTGGTGGAAGGTGTGTTGGTAGTGTATGATTGGTGGAAGGTCTGGCTGTAGTGTGTTATTGGTGGAAAGTCTGGTTGTAGTGTATGATTGGTGGAAGGTATGTTGGTAGTGTATGATTGGTGGAAGGTCTGGTTGTAGTGTATGATTGGTGGAAAGTATGTTGGTAGTGTATGATTGTTGGAAGGTCTGGTTGTAGTGTATGATTTGTGGAAGGTCTGGTTGTAGTGTATGATTGGTGGAAGGTCTGGTTGTAGTGTATTATTGGTGGAAGGTCTGGTTGTAGTGTATGATTGGTGGAAGGTATGTTGGTAGTGTATGATTGGTGGAAGGTCTGGTTGTAGTGTATGATTGGTGGAAGGTGTGTTGGTAGTGTATGATTGGTGGAAGGTCTGGTTGTAGTGTATGATTGGTGGAAGGTCTGGTTGTAGTGTATGATTGGTGGAAGGTCTGGTTGTAGTGTATTATCGGTGGAAGGTCTGGTTGTAGTGTATGATTGGTGGAAGGTCTGGTTGTAGTGTATGATTGGTGGAAGGTCTGGTTGTAGTGTATGATTGGTGGAAGGTCTGGTTGTAGTGTATTATTGGTGGAAGGTCTGGTTGTAGTGTATGATTGGTGGAAGGTCTGGTTGTTGTGTATGATTGGTGGAAGGTCTTGTTGTAGTGTATGATTGGTGGAAGGTCTGGTTGTAGTGTATGATTGGTGGAAGGTATGGTTGTAGTGTATGATTGGTGGAAGGTCTGGTTGTAGTTAATGATTGGTTGAAGGTATGTTGGTAGTTTATGATTGGTAGAAGGTGTGATGGCAGGGTATGATTAGTTGAAAGTATGTTGGTAGTGTCTGATTGATTGAAGGTATGTGAGTAATTTATGATTGGTGGAAGGTATGTTGGTAGTGTAAGATTTGTGGAATGTATGTTGGTAGTGTATGATTGGTGGAAAGTATGTTAGTAATTTATGATTGGTGGAAGGTATGTTGGTAGTGTATGACTTGTGGAAGGTATGTTGGTAGTGTGTAATTAGTAGAGGGTATGTAGGTAGTGTATAAATGGTGGAAGGTATGTTGGTAGTGTATGATTTGTGGAAGGTATGTTGGTAGTGTGTAATTAGTAGAGGGTATGTAGGTAGTGTATAAATGGTGGAAGATATTTTGGTAGTGTATGATTGTTGTGTATGATTGGTGGAAGTTGTGTGTTTGTATTATATGATTGGTGAAAGGTTTGTTTGTATTGTATGATTGGTGGAAGGTTTGTTTGAAATGTATGATTGGTGGAAGGTTTGTTTGTAATGTATGATTGGTGGAAGATGTGTTTGTAATGTATGATTGGTGGAAGGTTTGTTTGTAATGTATGATTGGTGGAAGATGTGTTTGTAATGTATGATTGGTGGGAGGTGTGTTTGTTATGTATGATTGGTGGGAGGTGTGTTTGTAATGTATGATTGGTGGAAGGTGTGTTTGTAATGTATGATTGGTTGAAGATGTGTTTGTAATGTATGATTGGTGGAAGGTTTGTTTGTAATGTATGATTGGTGGGAGGTGTGTTTGTAATGTATGATTGGTGGAAGATGTGTTTGTAATGTATGATTGGTGGAAGATGTGTTTGTAATGTATGATTGGTGGAAGGTTTGTTTGTAATGTATGATTGGTTGAAGATGTGTTTGTAATGTATGATTGGTGGAAGATGTGTTTGTAATGTATGATTGGTGGAAGGTGTGTTTGTAATGTATGATTGGTGGAAGATGTGTTTGTAATGTATGATTGGTGGAAGGTTTGTTTGTAATGTATGATTGGTGGAAGGTTTGTTTGTAATGTATGATTGGTTGAAGATGTGTTTGTAATGTATGATTGGTGGAAGATGTGTTTGTAATGTATGATTGGTGGAAGGTGTGTTTGTAATGTATGATTGGTGGGAGGTGTGTTTGTAGTGTATGATTGGTGGAAGATGTGTTTGTAATGTATGATTGGTGGAAGGTGTGTTTGTAATGTATGATTGGTGGAAGATGTGTTTGTAGTGTATGATTGGTGGAAGGTGTGTTTGTAATGTATGATTGGTGGAAGATATGTTTGTAATGTATGATTGGTGGAAGGTTTGTTTGTAATGTATGATTGGTGGAAGGTTTGTTTGTAATGTATGATTGGTTGAAGATGTGTTTGTAATGTATGATTGGTGGAAGATGTGTTTGTAATGTATGATTGGTGGAAGGTGTGTTTGTAATGTATGATTGGTGGGAGGTGTGTTTGTAGTGTATGATTGGTGGAAGATGTGTTTGTAATGTATGATTGGTGGAAGGTGTGTTTGTAATGTATGATTAGTGGGAGGTGTGTTTGTAGTGTATGATTGGTGGAAGATGTGTTTGTAATGTATGATTGGTGGAAGGTGTGTTGGTAGTGTATGATTGGTTGAAGGTGTGTTTGTAATGTATGATTGGTGGAAGGTTTGTTTGTAATGTATTATTGGTGGAAGGTGTGCTTGTAATGTATGATTGGTGGAAGGTGTGTTTGTAATGTATGATTGGTGGAAGATGTGTTTGTAATGTATGATTGGTGGAAGGTGTGTTGGTAGTGTATGATTGGTGGAAGATGTGTTTGTAATGTATGATTGGTGGGAGGTGTGTTTGTAATGTATGATTGGTGGAAGATGTGTTTGTTATGTATGATTGGTGAAAGATGTGTTTGTAATGTATGATTGGTGGGAGGTGTGTTTGTAATGTATGATTGGTGGAAGGTGTGTTTGTAATGTATGATTGGTGGAAGGTGTGTTTGTAATGTATGATTGGTGGAAGTTGTGTTTGTTATGTATGATTGGTGAAATATGTGTTTGTAATGAATGATTGGTGGAAGGTGTGTTTGT
The DNA here is from genome assembly GCF_963676685.1 of Mytilus edulis. Classification (NCBI taxonomy): domain Eukaryota; kingdom Metazoa; phylum Mollusca; class Bivalvia; order Mytilida; family Mytilidae; genus Mytilus; species Mytilus edulis. The sequence continues at coordinate 88,007,568 of NC_092350.1, forward strand.
AATGTATGATTGGTGGAAGATGTGTTTGTAATGTATGATTGGTGGAAGGTGTATTTGTAATGTATGATTGGTGGAAGATGTGTTTGTAATGTATGATTGGTGGAAGGTGTGTTTGTAATGTATGATTGGTGGAAGGTTTGTTTGTAATGTATTATTGGTGGAAGATGTGTTTGTAATGTATGATTGGAGGAAGGTGTGTTTGTAATATATGATTGGTGGAAGGTGTGTTTGTAATATATGATTGGTGGAAGGTGTGTTTGTAATGTATGATTGGTGGAAGGTGTGTCTGTAATGTATGATTGGTGGAAGGTGTGTTTGTAATGTATGATTGGTGGAAGGTGTGGTTGTAATATATGATTGGTGGAAGGTGTGTTTGTAATGTATGATTGATGGAAGGTGTGTTTGTAATGTATGATTGGTGGAAGATGTGTTTGTAATGTATGATTGGTGGGAGGTTTGTTTGTAATGTATGATTGGTGGGAGGTTTGTTTGTAATGTATGATTGGTGGGAGGTTTGTTTGTAATGTATGATTGGTGGGAGGTATGTTTGTTATATATGTTTGGTGGAAGGTGTGTTTGTAATATATGATTGGTGGAAGGTGTGTTTGTTATGTATGATTGGTGGAAGATGTGTTTGTAATGTATGATTGGTGGAAGGTGTGTTTGTAATGTATGATTGGTGGAAGATGTGTTTGTAATGTATGATTGGTGGGAGGTGTGTTTGTAATGTATGATTAGTGGGAGGTGTGTTTGTAATGTATGATTGGTTGAAGATGTGTTTGTAATGTATGATTAGTGGGAGGTGTGTTTGTAATGTATGATTGGTGGAAGATGTGTTTGTAATGTATGATTGGTGGGAGGTGTGTTTGTAATGTATGATTGGTGGAAGGTGTGTTTGTAATGCATGATTGGTGGAAGGTGTTTGTAATGTATTATTGGTGGAAGGTGTGCTTGTAATGTATGATTGGTGGAAGGTGTGTTTGTAATGTATGATTGGTGGAAGATGTGTTTGTAATATATGATTGGTGGAAGGTGTGTTGGTAGTGTATGATTGGTGGAAGATGTGTTTGTAATGTATGATTGGTGGAAGGTGTGTTTGTTATGTATGATTAGTGGAAGGTGTGTTTGTAATGTATGATTGGAGGAAGGTGTGTTTGTAATATATGATTGGTGGAAGGTGTGTTTGTAATATATGATTGGTGGAAGGTGTGTTTGTAATATATGATTGGTGGAAGGTGTGTTTGTAATATATGATTGGTGGAAGTTGTGTTTGTAATATATGATTGGTGGAAGGTGTGTTTGTAATGTATTATTGGTGGGAGGTGTGTTTGTAATGTATGATTGGTGGAAGATGTGTTGGTAGTGATTGCTTGGTGATCATTGTATTGCCATGCTTTGATTGATTATCCCTTTGTTGACATTGTTTGAATTATGGTTTATCAGTTTTTATGACTCATGTTAATAGTTGTTAATCAAGTGACTGCACCATGTTAATTACTTTGATTGGTTGTCATTGTGTTAACATTTGATTGGTGATCAGTGTGTTGACATCATATCAAGTGTGTTTTTTGGGTTTGTATGATTAATGGTAAATCAAGCGACTACACTGTGTTAAATACTTGGTTCACATAATATCAAGTGAATTTTTGTTCTATATATATCAATTTAAAATGCATACATTTTTTGTTAAGAAAGATAGCGAATAAAAATAAAAACTGAATATTACCTTTTTTGTTTTCACCCAAGGACTGCATCCTTGGTCTAATAACCATTTTGTTACATCAATCTGTCTAAACTGAGCAGCACAATGTAAAGCTGTTTCTCCATCCTGTAACAATATAAAAATATAAACATGTTAATGGTGTGTGATAATAAATCAAGAGAGGAGTCAAACAATTGATCAAAATGTAAGAAATATAACATTGGCTAAGATAATATTCAATTATACTTATGTATAAACTGATAAATGGTAGATTAAGATTATAAACTAAATATATATTTTCTGATTCAGTTCTACAAAACAGGTAAAAATAATAGCAAACCCTATTTAATATAATTCTAACAAGTATTTGTTGTCCATTTAACATGTCTGATTAACAACATGATTTTATGTTGATTCTGTCATGTCTGTAGAATAATCAAAGTTTAAAAAAAAAAAAAAAATTCAAAAAACCTTGAAATGAGTTATATTTTCTGATTCAGTGCGAAGAGACAAGAAAAATGAGACCCCACTTTTTATTATTCTGTCAAGTATTAGGTCTCCATTTAACCCGTCTGATTAACAATGAATCAGTAGAATGATCGAAGTTGAAAAAAATACTTTTTTCAAGAAACATTAAAATGACTTATATTTTCTGATTCAGTACGACAAGACATAAAAAATAAGACCCAACTTTATATAATTCTGTCAAGTATTTGTTATTTTTAAAAGATGTTTTACATTAGATCTGAAGAATTAACATTATCTGACTAAAGATGTTAACACAACTTGTTCTCATCAACTTCTAATTAAAATCAGATGTTAACAAAATAATTTTTTGTCAGGAAACAAAATAAAACCTTTACTATCTGATTCAGTTCTGTGTTACAAATAAAATGAGACCCCACTTTATATAATTCTAACAAATATTTGTTGTCCATTAAACTTGTCTGATTAACAACATGATTTTGTGTAGATTCTGTATAAAGTGTTGTTTGGTCAGAGTAAGGTGATTATATCTATCATTACCAGGTTTGTGGCCTCTAACTGACTTCCCTGACTGACCAGGTACATCACTACCTCCAGGTGTCCTCCCCCAGCCGCCCACATTAATGGTGTCTGTCCAACCTGTAATATCAACATATAACAGACATCAAAACTTGTGTCATAAACTGGACAATGTTGTGGAATAAATATAAACGAAATATATATCACATGAATCAGTGGTTAAAACTAAATAAAATGACCAGTCACACTTGTATTTATATTCTACATAAACAACAAATAAACAACATGTTTTATTGTGAGATGTCAGAACTTCCATCAGAAATGTCAGGTTAAAAAAAAAAAAACTTTTATCAAGAAACATAAACAATATTTATATCAATGGACTCAGCTGGACAAGACAATTAAAATGAGACCCCACTTTATATAATTCTAACAAATATTTGTTGTCCATTAAATCTGTCTGATTAACAATGATTCACTAGAATAATCAAAGTGAAAAAAAAACTTTTTTTCAAGAAACATAAAAACAAGTTATATTTTCTGATTCAGTACGACGAGACAAGAAAAATAAGACCCCACTTTATATAATTTTGTCAAGTATTTGTTGTTTTTAAAAGATGTTTTACATTAGATCTGTAGAATTAACATTATCTGACTAAAGATGTTAACACAACTTGTTTTCATCAACTTCTCATTAAAATCAGATGTTAATAAAATAATTTTTCATCAACTTCTCATTAAAATCAAATGTTTATAAAAAAAAAATTCGTCAGGAAACAAAATAAAACCTTTACTATCTGATTCAGTTTTGTGTTACGAATAAAATGAGACCCCACTTTATATAATTCTAACAAATATTTGTTGTCCATTAAATCTGTCTGATTAACAACATGATTTTGTGTAGATTCTGTATAAAGTGTTGTTTGGTCAGAGTAAGGTGATTATATCTATCATTACCTCGTCTGTGGCCTCTAACTGACTGCCATGACTGGCGAGGTACATCACTACCTCCAGGTGTCCTCTCATAGCCGCCCACATTAATGGTGTCCTTTCCCACTGTAATATCAACATATAACAGACATCAAAACTTGTGTCATAAACTGGACAATGTTGTGGAATAAATATAAACGAAATATATATCACATGAATCAGTGGTCAAAACTGAATAAAATGACCAGTCACACATGTATTTATATTCTACATAACAAATAAACAACATGTTTTATTGTGAGATGTCAGAACTTCCATCAGAACTGTCAGATTAAAAAAAAAACTTTTATCAAGAAACATAAACAATATTTATATCAATGGACTCAGCTGGACAAGACAATTAAAATGAAGACCCCACTTTATATAATTCTATCAAATATTTGTTGTCCATTAAATCTGTCTGATTAACAATGATTCAGTAGAATGATCAAAGTTAAAAAAAAACTTTTTTTCAAGAAACATAAAAACAAGTTATATTTTCTGATTCAGTACGACAAGACAAGAAAAATAAGACCCCACTTTATATAATTCTGTCAAGTATTTTTATTTTTAAAAGATGTTTTACATTAGATCTGTAGAATTAACATTATATGTCTAAAGATGTTAACACAACTTGTTCTCATCAACTTCTCATTAAAATAAGATGTTTACAAAATAATTTGTCGTCAGGAAACAAAATAAAACCTTTACTATCTGATTCAGTTTTGTGTAACGAATAAAATGAGACCCCACTTTATATAATTCTAACAAATATTTGTTGTCCATTAAACCTGTCTGATTAACAACATGATTTTGTGTAGATTCTGTATAAAGTGTTGTTTGGTCAGAGTAAGGTGATTATATCTATCATTACCTCGTCTGTGGCCTCTAACTGACTGCCCTGACTGACTAGGTACGTCACTACCTCCAGGTGTCCTCCCTCAGCGGCCCACATTAATGGTGTCATTTTACACTGTAATATCAACATATAACAAACATCAAAACTTGTGTCATAAACTGGACAATGTTGTGTAATAAATATAAACAAAATATATCACATGAATCAGTGGTCAAAACTGAATAAAATGACCAGTCACACTTGTATTTATATTCTACATAAACAACAAATAAACAATATGTTTTATTGTGAGATGTCAGAACTTCCATCAGAACTATCAGGTTAAAAAAAAATTTTTTTCAAGAAACATAAAAACAAGTTATATTTTCTGATTCAGTACGAAGAGACAAGAAAAATAAGACCCCACTTTATATAATTCTGTCAAGTATTTGTTATTTTTAAAAGATGATTTACATTTACATTTATTTAACATGTCTGATTAACAACATAATTTTGTGTAGATTCTGTAGAATGATCAAAGTTAACAAAAAAAACTTTTTTTCAAGAAACATTAAATCGAGTTATATTTTCTGATTCAGTACGAGGAGACAAGAAAAATGAGACCCCACTTTATATAATTCTAACAAATATTTGTTGTCCATTAAATCTGTCTGATTAACAATGATTCAGTAGAATGATCAAAGTTAAAAAAAAAAAATTTCAAGAAATATAAAAACGATTTATATTTTCTGATTCAGTACGAGGAAACAAGACAAATAAGACCCCACTTTATATAATTCTGTCAAGTATTTGTTATTTTTAAAAGATGTTTTATATTAGATCTGTTGAATTAACATTATCTGACTAAAGATGTTAACACAACTTGTTCTCATCAACTTCTCATTAAATCAGATGTTCACAAAATAATTTTTCGTCAAGAAACAAAATAAAACCTTTACTATTTGATTCAGTTCTGTGTTATGAATAAAATGAGACCCCACTTTATAAAATTCTTACAAATAATTTTTTTTATTAAATCTGTCAATAATGATCAAAGTTTAAAAAAAAATAAAAACAAGAAAAATAAAAACAAGATATATTTTCTGATTCAGATTAATTGATGCTGAATATAAGAGTGTCATGACTATGTCACATGTTTCTGTCAAATATAAGAGTGGTATGGCTTGTTTACGTGATGGTGTTGAGAATAAGAGTGTCATTGCTATGTCACATGTTAGTGTTGAGTATAAGAGTGTTATGGTTATGTCACATGTTGGTGTTGAGTATAAGAGTGTCATGCTTATGTCACATGTTGATGCTGAGAATAAGAGTGTCATGGTTAGGTCAAATGATGGTGTTGTCATGTTCAGTACCAGAGTGGTAAATGCATGTTGAATGATCAGGTGTCACATGTCATGTTCAGTACAGGAGTGGGAAATGCATGTTGAATGATCAGGTGTCACATGTCGGGCTCAGTACAAGAGTGGTAAATGCATGTTGTATGATCAAGTGTCACATGTCATGTTCAGTACAGGAGTGGGAAATGCATGTTGAATGATCAGGTGTCACATGTCGGGCTCAGTACAAGAGTGGTAAATGCATGTTGTATGATCAAGTGTCACATGTCATGTTCAGTACAGGAGTGGGAAATGCATGTTGAATGATCAGGTGTCACATGTCGGGCTCAGTACAAGAGTGGTAAATGCATGTTGTATGATCAAGTGTCAAATGTCATGTTCAGTACAGGAGTGGTAAATGCATGTTGTTTGATTAGGAGTGACATGTCATGTTCATTACCAGAGTGCTAAAGGCATGTTGTATGATCAGGTGTCACATGTTGTGCTCAGTACAGGAGTGGTAATTGAATATTGTATGATCAGGTGTCACATGCCAAGTTCACTACAGGACTGGTAAATGAATGATGTATGATCAGGTGTCACATGTCATGTCCATTATAGGAGTAGCGACTGAATATTGTATGATCAGGTGTCACATGTCAGAGTTCGCGAAATCTTTTTTCCCCTGGTGGTCCTTGAAGAAAATCTACTGGTCCTCACTATTAATTCTATTGAAAAATACTAAAATTGTGTCAGTCCTACGCAAAATTTTGTTGGTAAAATCCTGAGGACTGACACTTTTCACAAACTCTGACATGTCATGTTCAGTACAGAAGTAGTGACTGGATATTGTATGATCAGGTGTAACATGTCATGTTCAGTACAGGAGTGGTTGATGCATGTGGAATGATCAAGTGTCACATGTCATGCTCAGTACAGGAGTGGTAAATGAATGTTGTATGATCAAGTGTCACATGTCATGTTCAGTACAGGAGAAGTGAATGAATATTGTATGATCAGGTGTCACATGTCATGTTCAGTACAGAAGTAGTAAATGAATATTGTATGATGTGGTATCACATGTCATATTCAGTAGACTTGTTAAATGAATGATGTATGATCAGGTGTCACATGTCATGTTCAGTACAGTAGTGGTCAATGATTTTTTTATGATCAGGTGTCACATTCAGTACAGTAGTGGTCAATGATTTTTTTATGATCAGGTGTCACATTCAGTACAGGAGTGGTAATAAATGTTGTATGATCAGGTGTCACATGTCATGTTCAGTATAGGAGTGGTAAATGAATGATGTATGATCAGGTGTCTCTCGTCATGTTCAGTACAGGAGTGGTACATGAATGTTGTATGATCAGGTGTCACATGTCATGTTCAGTACAGGAGTGGTTAATGCATGTTGTATGATCAGATGTCACATGTCATGTTCAGTACAGAAGGGGTTACGAAATGTTTCATGATCAGATGTCAAATCTTGTTCAGTACTGTGTTGTAAATGAATGTTGTATGATCAAGTGTCAAATGTCTTGTTCAGTACAGGAGTGGTCAATGAATGTTGTTTGATCCAGTGTCACATGTCATGTTCAATACAGGAGTGGTCACTGAATTATGTATGATCCGATTTCACATGACATGTTCAGTAGAGGAGTGGTGACTGAATGTTGTATGACCAGGTGTCAAATGTCTTGTTCAGTACAGGAGTGGTCAATGAATGTTGTTTGATCCAGTGTCACATGTCATGTTCAATACAGTAGTGGTCACTGAATGTTGTATGATCCGATTTCACAAGTCATGTTCAGTAGAGGAGTGGTGACTGAATGTTGTATGATCAGGTGTCGAATGTCTTGTTCAGTACAGGAGTGGTCAATGAATGTTGTTTGATCCAGTGTCACATGTCATGTTCAATACAGGAGTGGTCAATGGATGTTGTATCATCCGATTTCACATGTCATGTTCAGTAGAGGAGTGGTGACAGAATGTTGTATGATCAGGTGTCAAATGTCATGTTTAATACAGGAGTGGTCAATGAATATTGTATGATCTGGTGTCACATGTCATGTTCAATACAGGATTGGTCAATGAATGTTGTTTGATCATGTGTCACATGTCATGTTCATTAGAGGACTGGTCAAAGAATGTTGTATGATCAGGTGTCACATGTCATGTTCAGTTGAGGAGTGGTAAATTAATGTTGTTTGATCCAGTGTCACATGTCATGTTCAATACAGGAGTGGTTGATGAATGTTGTATGATCAGGTGTCAAATGTCTTGTTCAATACAGGAGTGGTCAATGAATGTTGTATGGTCCGATTTTACATGTCATGTTCAGTAGAGGAGTGGTGACTGAATGTTGTGTGATCAGGTGTCAAATGTCATGTTTAATACAGGAGTGGTCAATGAATATTGTATGATCTGGTGTCACATGTCCTGTTCAATACAGGATTGGTCAATGAATGTTGTTTGATCATGTGTCACATGTCATGTTCATTAGAGGACTGGTCAAAGAATGTTGTATGATCAGGTTTCACATGTCATGTTCAGTCGAGGAGTGATAAATTAATGTTGTTTGATCCAGTGTCACATGTCATGTTCAATACAGGAGTGGTTGATGAATGTTGTTTGATCAGGTGCCACATGTCAAGTTCAGTACAGGAGTGGTCAATGAATGTTGAGTGATCCAGTGTCACGTCATTTTCAGTACAGAAGTGGTCAATAAATGTTGTATGATCAGGTGTCACGTGTCATGTTCAATAGAGGAGTGGTCAATAAATGTTGTATGATCAGGTGTCACTTGTCATGTTCAATACAGGAGTGGTCAATGAATGCTGTATGATCAGTTGTCACATGTCATATTCAGTACAGGAGTGGTAAATGAATGATGTATGATCAGGTGTCACATGTCATGTTCACTACAGGAGTGGTAAATGAATGATGTATGATCAGGTGTCACATGTCATGTTCACTACAGGAGTGGTAAATGAATGATGTATGATCAGTTGTCACATGTCATGTTCACTACAGGAGTGTTTTATTATCAGGTGTCACACATACTTGTTTGTATAACATTTAAAATGACATGTTTCTGATGACCAGTAATTAACACCTGTTTCGATCGTCCATGCGGAACTATAACATATTTCACCTGATATTAAAACAAAACAAACTTAAATGACCAGAGCGTGATCAGATAAATAGTCAGAACCAACATTCATTAAGGTGGTACCAAACACCCTGACTAAAATTAATTTGGCTTGTTTAATTTTCATAAAATTTTGACAAAATATTTACCTTGACCCTTTGACAAAAATATAAAAATTTTAACTACAGACTTTATCAGAAAAAAATCATTGGATATATAGCAGTTTGACAAACACTAATTTTGATCATTGAGAAACTTAATATTTCCTTAACAATAGAACCTGATTAAAACGTTCAGCTGATTTATACAGAGTTGTCTCCCTGTAGTGTTATGTACCACCTTAAGGTGTAATACCACCAAATCATGGTACGTCACATCCGGTTGCATACGAAAGTAGGACTAAAAAAATATTCCCTTGAATTTGACAGTAGAAAATTAACCCTGCATTTCAATGCACTTAAATTTTTTTGAGTCGTAAATATGTATGTTGGATGTCTGAAATAATCATTCTTTTTTTATATGATGGTCTTATAAAATATTTTGGAATGTTAAGGTTACATACTTACCAAAGCAGGTAACCAGTAAATAACAGTGTAAAAATTGGGTTGTTTACTTCCGGCGGTGGTTACTTTCTTATATGCAATGAAATGTAGTGTGAAATTTTCACTGTATCACTGGAAAGGATTTAACTTTACACATGCAAAGTATTTCTTTGGTTGAAATAAAGGTAAATACTGTACAATTTATTTAAAAGTGCCCATTTAACAGACTAATAGGGAAAAATCAATGGTGGTATTACACCTATTTAGGGAAACTAAATGTGCACTCGTGACCCTATTGAACTATCATTTTTAAAAGTTATTTATAAACCAGTTCATACATTGTAAACATGGACTATTCGGAATGGATTTAGACACAGAAAGCACGTTTGAGGTAAAATTGCATTGAAATGGGGGTTTATGGGTGTTTTCTAAGTGAAATGGGTGGACAGACGAAGCTGTATTTAGATTACTGTCTTAAATTTTAAATTACCCTTACAGTTTTGTTTATACAACATGTGAATTTTTTATTTCAGTGTTAACCATGTTCTGAAGAGCATTCTGTTGAAAAATCTTATATGTGAATTGGTCTGCTGATGACACTTCAGCATTAAAGTATGTATCAACTATCATCATGTTTTTTGGGTTTTTTTGGCCGCAAAAGTTTACAATTTGCCATTGTGCCGTCTACATTTTGCACAGACAATAACTCATCTAAACACTTATTTGTCCTGGATTTATACACATCAGAATCCAGTCTCACATACTTAAACTTTATAATTCTTACCAATTATTTTTTGTACCAGCATTCCAAGGGACATAACCCTTTTTAAAAACATTTTGAGGTATTTTTTTTATTACTCTTTCTCCCCATTTTCTAATGTAAAATACAAGAACGTGGACTTTTTGTGTAAATCCATTAGAAATATACTGTTATGAGTAAATAAAAAGACTTTGATACCAGTAGCAATAAATGATTGACTGAAAGGGAACCGTTATTTGTCACACTAGGGGAACAGACCAAAAACTCAAGTTACACATAAGGGCTTATAGAAACTTCCGTGTAGACTGTTAACATTTATAGAGTCAGTTCTTTCAGCTAAAACACTTTAATTATTGATTTAACATTACATCTATTTCATTTTTGTGGGAAAATAATCACATTTGTTTTATTTTTTAGACAAAAGATATCAAGTTTTGATGAAAAAGGAAGGAAGGAGGAAAAATGGACCAAAACAGACCTTCAAATGAACTCTTAAAGGTGCAATAAAATTGTTTATCATCTTAAAGTTGTCTTTTGTATTCTATTTAATTGTTTGAATGCATAGATCATGAGTTTATGATCAGATATTAGTCAACACTGTATTTTATAATGATACACTGAAATTAGGATTTTTCGAAGAAATTAGACTGAAATTGCTGTAGGATATGGCCTTACATTATAGTGATTTTTTCTGAAACTATAGTTCTGACTGAGACAAAACTTGACAGTTATGCTTGAAATAACTTGCAATTGGAGGGAAAAAAATTACATGAAGTTTATTTGAAATTTAGGTGTTCTTTAATTGCAATAATTAAAGGGTTTGCAGAATTATGACAAATTTACAATTATTGAATGCAAAGCAGACAACCATTGATCTTTTGGGATTGTGTTTTGTTATGAGAGTGATTCCATAATTTATAGTGACTACCCTTTGTCAAATGTTTGTAAATATTTGTTTATTGATTTTGTTTGTGAATGTTTTGTATCTGTACTTGTGTGTTCAATTATCACGAAGGATAAAAAAAAGAAGATGGAGCTTCAATACATAATAACAAATTGTCATGTAAAAAAAAGGCACACTATTCAAAATATTTAGTTTGTTTACACAAATCTCATACTGTATTTCATGCATTCTAAATTGATGACGACACATTAGAATTTCAGATAAGTCAAATACTTTTGTCCAGTCCGTCCCTTCAACTTCAACTTAATCATGTTAATGAGATTTAAATGTATCTTATTTTAAAGCTTTGAGACAGTAACCCAATAACATAAAAGTGTAATGACATAGTTCATGTCTGTTCTTGGTGCCCTGTGAAGTGTTTTAGGAACTGTTGTTTTGTCTTTTTAATAATTTTTTTCTGCCATGCTATTTTACTTCTACTTATGTAATTTGATTGCCTCCCTGGTATTTTATCCAATATTTTCTCTGGTTGAGAGGTGTGGTATACATCCATGTTTTGTTAATAAATTTCTTATAGTTTGTGTAAACTAGAGGCTCTAAAGAGCCTGTGTCGCTCACCTTGGTCTATGTGCATATTAAACAAAGGACACAAATGGATTCATGACAAAATTGTATTTTGGTGATGGTGATGTGTTTGAAGTTCTTTCTTTACTGAACGATTTTGCTTCTTACAATTATATCTATAATGAACTTTGCCCATTAGTAACAGAGAACTATATTTGGTAAAAATTTACATAAATTTACCAAATTAATGAAAATTGTTAAAAATTGACTATAAAGGGCAATAACTCCTTAAGGGGTCAACTGACCATTTTGGTCATGTTGACTTATTTGTAGATCTTACTTTGCTGAACATTATTGTTGTTTACAATTTATCTCTATCTATAATAATATTCAAGATAATAACCAAAAACAGCAAAATTTCCTCAAAATTACCAACTCAGGGGCAGCAACCCAACAACCGATTGACCGATTCATCTGAAAATTTCAGGGCAGATAGATCTTGACCTGATAAACATTTTTATTCCATGTCAGATTTCCTCAAAATGCTTTGGTTTTTGAGTTATAAGCCAAAAACTGCATTTTACCCCTATGTTCTATTTTTAGCGGTGGCGGCCATCTTGGTTGGTTGACCAGGTCATGCCACACATTTTTTAAACTAGATACCCCAAAGATGATTGTGGCCAAGTTTGGATTAATTTGGCCCAGTAGTTTCAGAGGAGAAGATTTTTGTAAAAGATTACTTTAATTTACGAAAAATGGTTAAAAATTGACTATAAAGGGCAATAACTCCTAAACGGGTCAACTGACCATTTTGGTCATGTTGACTTATTTGTAGATCTTACTTTGCTGAACATTATTGCTGTTTACAGTTTATCTCTATCTATAATAATATTCAAGATAATAACCAAAAACAGCAAAATTTCCTCAAAATTACCAATTCAGGGGCAGCAACCCAACAACCGATTGACCGATTCATCTGAAAATTTAAGGGCAGATAGATCTGGACCTGATAAACATTTTTACCCCATGTCAGATTTCCTCAAAATGCTTTGGTTTTTTCAGCAAAATTTCCTCAAAATTACCAATTCAGGGGCAGCAACCCAACAACCGATTGACCGATTCTTCTGAAAATTTCAGGGCAGATAGATCTTGACCTGATAAACATTTTTACCCCATGTCAGATTTGCTCTAAATGCTTTGGTTTTTGAGTTATAAGCCAAAAACTGCATTTTACCCCTATGTTCTATTTTTAGCCGTGGCGGCCATCTTGGTTGGTTGACCGGGTCACGCCACACATTTTTTAAACTAGATACCCCAATGATGATTGTGGCCAAGTTTGGTTTGATTTGGCCCAGTAGTTTCAGAGGAGAAGATTTTTGTAAAAGTTAACGACGACGGACGACGGACGACGACGGACGACGGACGACGACGCCGGACGCCAGACGCAAAGTGATGGGAATAGCTCACTTGGCCCTTCGGGCCAGGTGAGCTAAAAAAGGAGTTAAGTGTATTGTTGTTGTGTAACTATGTTTCTTACTTCTTATGTAAAATACAGAAATACATGTAATAACCAATATTCATTGTGTTTAACAACTAATCACTCAGAAAAAAAAGGGTGATTTATATATGTTTAACAACAAATCATTCAGAAAAAAACAAGGGTGATTTATATATGATTGACAACGAATCACTCACAACAAACAAGGGTGATTTATATATTATTGACAATAAATCACTCAGAACAAACAAGGGGGATTTATATATGATTGACAACAATCACTCAGAACAAACAAGGGGGATTTATGTATGATTGACAACGAATCACTCAGAACAAACAAGGGTGATTTATATATGATTGACAACGAATCACTCAGAACAAACAAGGGTGATTTATATATGATTGACATGGAATCACTCAGAACAAACAAGGGTGATTTATATATGATTGACAATGAATCACTCAGAACAAACAAGGGTGATTTATCTATGATTGACAACGAATCACTCAGAACAAACAAGGGTGATTTATATATTATTGACAACGAATCACTCAGAACAAACAAGGGTGATTTATATATGATTGACAATGAATCACTCAGAACAAACAAGGGTGATTTATATATGATTGACAACGAATCACTCAGAACAAACAAGGGTGATTTATATATGATTGACAACGAATCACTCAGAACAAACAAGGGGGATTTATATATTATTAAGAACAAATCACTCAGAACAAACAAGGGTGATTTATATATGATTGACAACAAATCACTCAGAACAAACAAGGGTGATTTATATATGAATGACAATGAATAGCTCAGAACAAACAAAGGTGATTTATATGATTGACAATGAATCACTCAGAACAAACAAGGGTGATTTATATATGATTGACAATGAATCACTCAGAACAAACAAGGGTGATTTATATATGATTGACAACGAATCACTCAGAACAAACAAGGGTGATTTATATATGATTGACAATGAATCACTCAGAACAAATCACTCAGAACAAACAAGGGTGATTTATATATGATTGACAACGAATCACTCAGAACAAACAAGGGGGATTTATATATGATTGACAACGAATCAATCAGAACAAACAAGGGGGATTTATATATGAATGACAATGAATAACTCAGAACAAACAAGGGTGATTTATATATGATTGACAAAGAATCACTCAGAACAAACAAGGGTGATTTATATATGATTGACAATGAATCATTCAGAACAAACAAGGGTGATTGATATATGATTGACAACGAATCACTCAGAACAAACAAGGGTGATTTATATATGATCGACAATGAATCACTCAGAACAAACAAGGGTGATTTATATGATTGACAACGAATCACTCAGAACAAACAAGGGTGATTTATATATGATTGACCTTGTGTGTACTGTTATAAGTTAATACCTTTATGTTTCAAATATTTTAACTTCACTTACACCAAGACTTGTATTTTCCAAATTAGCTCCATTCTGTAAAGATAATTCCACATCTTTAAGATTTCCCTCCTGAGCAGCTCCACAAAGTTTCTGTAAGTAAAACAAAGCTTAAGCATTTCTCTTCTGCACATAATAATGTATTACAAATGTAATAATTCAAATTAAGTAAGTAAGTATATTGGTAATTATAGTGACATGTGTTATTCAATGAACATATTTTAATTAACAAATTAACAAACTACTTTTTATAGTTTGATTTATTCTACTTATGATGTCCACTTTTACAGTTTACTTCTCAAATGCAGTGACAACAACTGATCAAGACAGTGAAATTGCTGTTTGAAATTTCAGAGTTTTTGGAGAAAACACAAACACTTTTGACGCTGTATAATGTATCAGGTTTGCTCCTTGAAATTTTATCCATTACAATTCTTATAACTCTTGTCATTTTGATTTTCTTTTATTTTCCCTCTGTGAATCTCCCTGACCATCATCCCTTACGGCCTCTATTATGACAAGACCTACCTATTGTATTTATTGTGAACTTGTTCTCGTCCTGAATATGCATGAAATATTTGCCACTGGACGTTAAGCAACCAACAATCAAGCAATCCCTCTATGAATACAATGAACTACACACATGTAGCTTTCTGTACAGTTTAAAGACAAAAATAGGTCACATGACTATCGAAATTTAAGAAGAAAATCTTACCTTATCCCAATCTTCCATTATATCCTGCAAAAAAAGAAAAAAACACAATTTTAAATATATATATTAGTTTATAATTCTAATATTTTAACCATTGATTTAGGTCATAATTTTTCTCCACTGTGTAAAGGTTGATGTATCCATCATCTGCAAAGAAGTAAAGGGTTAACAAGGCATACCGCCAAAAGTTTACTAAAGACAGTTGATTTTATTATCTCCCCTTTAACATGTAAACTTTAGTTTACCATAAACAATATCTGTCCAGTTGTTACAACAACAAGGTACAAATTACCGGACATATAGACAGTATATTGAAGTAAGTTGATTTGATTATCTCCCCTTTAACATGTTAGACTACCAGAAATAATATCTGTCCAGCTGTTTCACTGACAATGTCCTACATGGACATATAGACAGTATATTGAAGCAAGTTGATTTGATTATCTCCCGTTTAACATGTTAGACCACAAGACACAATATCTGTCCAGCTGTTTCACTGACAAAGTACCAGGCCTCTACAATAACTTTTTTTTCAACTTGTCCTGTAGGACAAGCACATACCAAAATTTACTTGTCCGAATGAAATTGTTACTTGTCCAAAAATTTTCTATTAAAAATAACCTTTTTTAAATTTTTAGTTGATTAAAGGAACAAAACGAATTTAAACAATATAACAGAATTTGATGTATTTTAAAAAAAATACTTTTCAAAAAATATGAGTCAAGTACAACTGCGAAACTAGTCATATCACAGGAATTAGGTTCTAGTTTCCATCAATGCTAGTCTCATCAGACTCTTAATCATGAGGCACCATCTGATAGGCCTGTACACTCATTGGATTTGTATTCTGTTTATTTTTTTTTTAAGTTAAAAAAAAAGTTTATTCAAATGCAATCAATAAAAAGAAGATAAGCCATCATAAGGTCTGATTGCCAATGAGACAACTCTCTGCAAAAGACTAAATGACACAGACATTAACAACTATAGGTCACCATATTGCAAGTAATGTTTTTTTTCTACTTATGATCAAATATGATTTTGTGAATTTTATGGTAAATAAAAAAAAATATTTTTGTGAAAAAATTACCGGTATGGTATTTATTATAAGGAACAGAATAAGGTAGCAAAATGAGGTACAGATTTGTCTTGGTCCCTAAATGTCTCCTGCCTTGTCAAACTGTCTATCAATCATGTCTACTAAATATGTCTCCTACGGTGCCAAACTGTCTCTTAAACAATTGGAGCTGAATCTTTCGAGGTGACGAACTGTCCTGTAAAGTTACCTTATCTACAAAGCGAATCAATGCATCATTGATTCCGATCAGTAAGACTGTTTTCTGAGAATAATATACCTTCTACCTGTTAAAAAGTACCTGACAAAGAACCAGTTAAAAATTATCGATTGCAAGTAAACATGTTGAAGAAAAAGGTTTTGCATTTGAATAAACAGAATACAGAAACATGTCAAATTAATATTTGTTTTCTTGTTTTTGTTAATAATAAAATACTTTGTTTATCAAAGTTGGAATAAATTTATTTTCAGGAGAATAATTGTACATGTCCCGACGGACAAGCTTGATCCAGCTTTTACTTGTCCGACCTTTTTCCCCTCTGGTACCGGACAACACTACAAACTCCTCAGAGTCTGAATTGACCAGTTTTTGTGCTCGACCAGTAAAATCGAGCAAACACTTTTTACTCGACTAGTCTCGACATTGTCTCGACTGTACTTAACTGTACTTAAGTGTACTCGAATAGGTCTCGACTTTACTTAATTAGTCTGATTCAGTACTTGATGATCTTTGTGTAGTCTGAAATGGTCTTGACCAAGGCTCGACCTGTCTTGACTAGTCTCGACCTGTCTCGACTAGTCTTGACTCAGTCTCAACCAGTCTCGACCTGTCTCGACTAGTCTTGACCTTCAAATTTAGTTTTGACTGGTGTAAATCAGCCAATCTAACTAAATTAAATATTGATCTTAAAAAATTCAAGCTTATTAGGTAGTTTGATTTACTTTAATTCTTAAATTTTACAGCAATACAACAAAAAACTAAATGAAAGGGGATTCAGTAAGCTTGATATATATGTAAGATAGCTGCATAGTTTGATGCAAATCCAAGTTGATTTGAAAAAGTTATTAAAAAAATTAAAGTGTACTATCTCTATTTTGTCCGAATTGCAAATCCTAGCTTTTTATACCAAGATTACTTTAATTCTTAAATTTTACAGCAATACAACAAAAAACTAAATGAAATGGGATTCAGTAAGCTTGATATATATGTAAGATAGCTGCATAGTTTGATGCAAATCCAAGTTGATTTGAAAAAGTTATTAAAAAAATTAAAGTGTACTATCTCTATTTTGTCCGAATTGCAAATCCTAGCTTTTTATACCAAGATTACTTTAATTCTTAAATTTTACAGCAATACAACAAAAAACTAAATGAAATGGGATTCAGTAAGCTTGATATATATGTAAGATAGCTGCAAAGTTTGATGCAAATCCAAGTTGATTTGAAAAAGTTATTAAAAAGATTAAAGTGTACTATCTCTATTTTGTCCGAATTGCAAATTCTAGCTTTTTATACCAAGATTACTTTAATTCTTAAATTTTACAGCAATACAACAAAAAACTGAATGAAATGGGATTCAGTAAGCTTGATATATATGTAAGATAGCTGCATAGTTTGATGCAAATCCAAGTTGATTTGAAAAAGTTATTAAAAAAATTAAAGTGTACTATCTCTATTTTGTCCGAATTGCAAATTCTAGCTTTTATACCAAGATTACTTTAATTCTTAAATTTTACAGCAATACAACAAAAAACTAAATGAAATGAGATTCAGTAAGCTTGATATATATGTAAGATAGCTGCATAGTTTGATGAATATTCAAGTTGATTTGAAAAAGTTATTTAAAAAATTAAAGTGTACTATCTCTATTTTGTCCGAATTGCAAATCCTAGCTTTTTTTACCAAAATTACTTTAATTCTTAAATTTTACAGCAATACAACAAAAAACTAAATGAAATGGGATTCAGTCAGCTTGATATATATCTAAGATATCTGCATAGTTTGATGAAAATCCAAGTTGATTTGAAAAAGTTATAAAAAAAATTAAGGATGCCTATCTGAATTTTTATATAATTTTTTTTTTACATATTGTAAAATTAAATTCTTTCATTTCACAGCAATAAATCAAACTACCTAATAAGCTTGAATTTTTTAAGATCAATATTTAATTTAGTTAGATGGGCTGATTTACACCAGTCAAAACTAAATTTGAAGGTTAAGACTAGTCGAGACAGGTCGAGACTGGTGGAGACTGAGTCGAGACTAGTCGAGACAGGTCGAGACTAGTCAAGACAGGTCGAGACAGGTCGAGCCTTGGTCAAGACCATTTCAGACTACACAAAGATCATCAAGTACTGAATCAGACTAATTAAGTAAAGTCGAGACCTAGTCGAGACCTAGTCTAGTACACTTAAGTACAGTTAAGTACAGTCGAGACAATGTCGAGACTAGTCGAGTAAAATGTGTGCTCGATTTTACTGGTCGAGCACAAAAACTGGTCAATTCAGACTCTGAGGAGTTTGTAGTGCAATCGGACAAGCGTTATTGTCGAGGCCTGAGTACATGGACATATAGACAGTATATTGAAGTAAGTTAATTTGATTATCTCCCCTTTAACATGTTTAGACCACCGGACACAATATCTGTCCAGCTGTTACACTGACAAGGTACATGGTCAAAAGGACAGTATATAGAAGTAAATTGATTTGATTATCTCCCCTTTAACATGTTAGACCACCAGAAATAATATCTGTCCAGCTGTTACACTGACAAGGTACATAGTCAAACGGACAGTATATAGAAGTAAATTAATTTGATTATCTCCCCTTTAACATGTTAGACCATCACAAACATATCTGTCCAGCTGTTGCACTGACAAGGCACATGGACATACAGACAGTATAGTGAAGTAAGTTGATTTGATTATCTCCCCTTGAACATGTTAGACCACCAGAAACAATATCTGTCCAACTGTTACACAGACAAGGCACATGGTCAAATGGACAGTATATAGAAATGATTTAATTTTGGATGTAACGCGTCTTCTGATTGGCTGTTGTTATTTTGTTATGAGCCCATATACATAATTTAGTCATGTGACCGTGACGTCATCAACGTTTTTTCATGGTTTTCTACCGTTTAAAATGGAATTTAGAATTAAATTATAAGAAATGACTGTGATATTTTTTCTGTCTATTTGAAATAACATAAAAAATGTGGTGTACACTGTTAAATAACCCGCTAGGCACGTTAATATTCAGTGTGCACCAAATTTTTAATGTTATTTCTTCATGGACAGAAAAAATATTACAGTTTTTCCTTAATAAAATTAATTTGATTATCTCCCCTCTAACATGTTAGACCAGAAACAATATCTGTCTAGCTGTTAGTCACTGACAAGGCACACAGACAGTAAATGGACAGTATATTGATGAAAGTTAATTTGATTATCTCCCCTTTAGCAAGTTTGATCACCGGAAATAATGTCTGTTTAGCTGTTGCAATGACAATGTTTTTATTCTTTGGCTCATGCCATCAAAGCTAATAACATGAATAAGATTTTATATATTACTTATAAAAAGACTTGATGTAGTGAATGTCCAAAAAGAGACACTTACACCTATACATCAGAAATATATATATACCGAGTATGATTAAATACCCAAAGTCCCAAACAGAAGTCTGTTGGTTCTAGTCCTGAAACTGTTAACAACTACAAATTATCCTTCATAAAACTCCATTTCTAACTTCAGCTTATTTCAAAGGGTGTCATCATGGCGTTAATACCAGCTGCCACAGGTCAATAACAATCTGTAAATAAACGTTAACATCAAATTTAAATCATGTAAAAATAATAGATATCGTCATATGATGCTGGATAAGCCAATCAAATTAAATCAGTTTTTGTATTACGTTTTTCGTATCTTACTCCTTGCAGTGTGATAAGATATATCTCTTAAATAGATAACAGGTCACAACTATAAGAAAATCATTTTTATTTGATATTTCTTCCATTCCTATGGTTGAAAAAATGATAATGCTACGGATTGCACATATTATTCAGCAAATTAAATTCTTATAAATGATAATCAGCACTATTGTTGTATGGGAATTGTAATCAGGTACTTAAGGAACAAATATTATTTCTAGTTAATCCTGTATAATTGCGATTACAGATGCTTGATGAACTTTAATAGAACTAGAATACAGGCGATCCCCCTCCATCTGGTAAATGACATCACAAAGGCACAAAACAAACTTTAATAGAACTAGAATACAGGCGATCCCCTTTATCTGGTAAATGACATCACAAAGGCACAAAACGAACGTTAATAGAACTAGAATATAGGCGATCCCCTTTAAATATCTGGTAAATGACATCACAAAGGCACAAAACGAACTTTAATAGAACTAGAATACAGGTGATCCCCTTTATCTGGTAAATGACATCACTAAGGCACAAAACAAACTTTAATAGAACAAGAATACAGGCGGTCCCCTTTAAATATCTGGTAAATGACATCACAAAGGCACAAAACGAACTTTAATAGAACTAGAATACAGGCGATCCCCCTCTATCTGGTAAATGACATCACAAACATGACAAAGGCACAAAACGAACTTTAATAGAACTAGAATACAGGCAATCCCCCTCTATCTGGTAAATGACATCACAAAGGCACAAAACGAACTTAAATAGAACTAGAATACAGGCGATCCCCTTTATCTGGTAAATGACATCACAAAGGCCCAAAACGGACTTTAATAGAACTAGAATACAGGCGATTCCCTTTATCTGGTAAATGACGTCACAAAGGCACAAAACGAACTTTAATAGAACTAGAATACAGGCAATCCCCTTTATCTGGTAAATGACATCACAAAGGCACAAAACAAACTTTAATAGAACTACAGTCGAACCTCGTTGTGTCGAAATTGAAGGGACCGGACCAAAGTATTCGACTCATCTGAGGTTCGACTCATCGAGGTCGAGTGTGTCGTCATAAATTTTGAATGCATGAAATACGGTGTGAGATTTTAAACTAGATACAATGAACAGTGTGCCTCTTCCATTCAATCTCCGATTTTGATCCTTCGTAATAATTAACCAGATGCTCCGCAGGGGGCAGCTTTATACGACCGCATAGGTTGAACCCTGAACGGTTGGGGCAAGTCTGGACACAACATTCAAGCTGGATTCAGCTCTAAATTTGAATTGTGATTAAACATGTTAAATAATTGACACAGCATAGGTTTTGGACACATAATGAATGTGGTCTAATGAACTTAAAATAATTTTTTTGTCTTTGAGCAATCACTATGCTGTTGAATATTAATCCTCTCAAAAAAATGTTTGAAGAAATTTTCTTTTTATTTATGAAATCTGAAATGAGAAAAAATTAACCCCCCCACCCCCCATTTTTTTTTCACATCCCCCTTTCCCTTTTTTAAAAACTGATCTCAATTCAAATTTCTAATGGAGTTTGCAACAATAACTACTCATTTAAATACATCATAAAATATTAAAATGTAACAAAAAGTGCTTGTTATCACTGAATGGTAAAGAGTGTTTTAATTTATCAGTTGGTAGTAAAAGTGAATATACATTGTGCATTGTATAAAACAATGATTTAAGTTGATTCAACTACTATTCTGGACAAAGAAAGATAACTCCAATCAATTGAAAATTTCTTGCTATTGCACAATATTGTGCAATTAGATATTTCTTGCTATTGCGCAATACTGTGCAATTGAAAATATTTGCTATTGCACAATACTGTGCAATTGAAGATTTCTTGCTATTGCACAATACTGTGCAATTGAACATTTTTTGCTATTGCACAATACTGTGCAATTGAAGATTTCTTGCTATTGCTAAATACTGTGCAATTGAAAATTTCTTGCTATTGCTGAAAACTGTGCAATTGAAAATTTCTTGCTATTGCACAATACTCAATATAATAATTTTGGATCCTGATTTGAACCAACTTGAAAACTGGGCCCATAATCAAAAATCTAAGTACATGATTAAATTCAGCATATCAAAAAAGTCAAAGAATTCAATTTTTATTAAAATCAAACTTAGTTTAATTTTGGACCCTTTGGTATTTAATGTAGACCAATTTGAAAACGGGACTAAAAATTAAGAATCTACATACACAGTTAGATCTGACAAAAAGTTCAATTTTGGACCCTTTGGGCCCCTTATTCCTAAAAACCTGTTGGGACCAAAACTCCCAAAATCAAACCCAACCTTCCTTTAGTGGTCATAAACCTTGTGTTTAAATTTCAAAGATTTCTATTTACTTATACTAAAGTTATGGTGCGAAAACCAAGAATAATGCTTACTTGGGCCCCTTTTTGGCCCCTAATTCCTAAACTGTTCAGACCTCAACTCCCAAAATCAATCCCAACCTTCCTTTTGTGGTCATAAACCTTGTGTTTAAATTTCATTGATTTCTATTTACTTATACTAAAGTTATTGTGCGAAAACCAAGAATAATGCTTATCGAAAAATTAAAATTTTTGCGGTCGTATAAAAACACAAGTATAGATACAAATCATGCACAAATAAAATCAATAGTCTATACACAAATATTTCAAAGGTCAGTCAAAATGTTCTTATCATTTTTTTTCCAATTGAAATGTTTGATATTCAATAATTCTAAACATACTGTGTAGTCTTTGTCAATGACCAAAAAATCTGAAACTGGTGACCACTAGTCTTAAAGGTAACCATTAAAGACAAGAGTGCACACACTGAAATGTCTCGCCTTCTTTACTAATCATTGATATTATGTTGATACTCCTAAAAATAAAGCTTTATTACGACTGTCACATAAACTTAACATGAACCATATGCCAGGCAGACATGTACAGCTAACAATGCTTCCATACAACAAATTTGGCTGACATATTGCTTATAGTTTATAGTTTAACACAAAAACTTAACACTGAGCAATGAACCGTGAAAACGAGGTCAAGGTCAAATAAAACCTGCACGACTGACATATAGACAATGATAGATCATAAAATATTTCCATACACAAAATATAGTTGTCTTGACCTATGACATATAGTATCAGATAAAAAGACCAAAACTCAAAAACTTAACTTTGACCACTGAACCATAAAAATGAGGTCAAGGTCAGATGACATCTGCCCGCTAGACATGTACATCTTACAATCATTCCATACAACAAATATAGTAAACGTATTGCATAAAGTATTAGAAAAACAGACCAAAACACAAAAACTTAACTATAACCACTGAACCATGAAAATGAGGTCAAATGACACCTGCCAGTTGGACATGTACACCTTACAGTCCTTCCATACAACAAATATACTAGACCTATTGCTTATAGTATCTGAGATATGGACTTGACCACCAAAACTTAACCTTGTTCACTGATCCATGAAATGAGGTCGAGGTCAAGTGAAAACTGTCTGCCGGGCATGAGGACCTTGCAAGGTACGCACATACTAAATATAGTTATCCTATTACTTACAGTAAGAGAGAATTTAACATTACAAACCAGATGCTCCGCAGGGCGCAGCTTTATACGACCACAGAGGTTGAACCCTGAACGGTTGGGTCAAGTATGGACACAACATTCAAGCTGGATTCAGCTCTAAATTTGGATTGTGATTAAATAGTTGACACAGCATAGGTTTCTGACACAGCATAGGTTTCTGACACAGAATGAACATGATGAATGTGGTCTAATGAACTTAAAATACTTTTTTTTCCTTTGAGCAATTCACTATGCTGTTGAATATTAATCCTCTCAAAAAAATGTTTGAAGAAATTTTCTTTTTATTTATGAAATCTGAAATGAGAAAAATTTACCCCCCCCCCATTTTTTTTTCACATCCCCCTTTCCCTTTTTCCAAAACTGATCTCAATTCAAATTTCTAATGGAGTTTGCAACAATAACTACTCATTTAAATACATCATAAAATATTAAAATGTAACAAAAGGTGCTTGTTATCACTGAATGGTAAACAGTGGTAAAGATTGTTTTAATTTATCAGTTGGTAGTAAAAGTGCATATACATTGTATATTGTATAAAACAATGATTTAAGTTGATTCAACTACTATTCTGGACAAAAGATAACTCCAATCAATTGAAAATTTCTTGCTATTGCACAATATTGTGCAATTAGATATTTATTGCTATTGCGCAATACTGTGCAATTGAAAATATTTGCTATTGCACAATACTGTGCAATTGAAGATTTCTTGCTATTGCACAATACTGTGCAATTGAAAATTTCTTGCTATTGCACATGTTGCACAATACTGTGCAATTGAAGATTTCTTGCTATTGCTGAATACTGTGCAATTGAAGATTTCTTGCTATTGCTGAATACTGTGCAATTGAAAATTTCTTGCTATTGCACAATACTTAATATAATAATTTTGGGTCCTGATTTGAACCAACATGAAAACTGCACCCATAATCTGATAATCAAAAATCTAAGTACATGTTTAGATTCAGCATATCAAAAAAGCTCAAGAATTCAATTTTTGTTAAAATCAAACTTAGTTTAATTTTGGACCCTTTGGACTTTAATGTAGACCAATTTGATAACAGGACTAAAAATTAAGAATCTACATACACAGTAAGATTTGGCATATCAAAGAACCCCAATTATTCAATTTTTGATGAAATCAAACAAAGTTTAATTTGGACCCGATTTGGACCAACTTGAAAACTGGGCCAATAATCAAAAATCTAAGTACATTTTTAAATTCAGCATATCAAAGAACCCCAAGGATTCAATTTTTGTCAAAATCAAACTAAGTTTAATTTTTGACCCTTTGGACCTTAATGTAGACCAATTGAAAACGGGACCAAAAATTAAGAATCTACATACACAGTTAGATTCGGCATATCAAAGAACCCCAATTATTCAATTTTTTGGTGAAATCAAACTAAGTTCAATTTTGGACCCTTTGGGGCCCTTATTCCTAAACTGTTGGGACCAAAACTCCGAAAATCAAACCCAACCTTCCTTTAGTGGTCATAAACCTTGTGTTTAAATTTCATAGATTTCTATTTACTTAAACTAAAGTTATGGTGCGAAAACCAAGAATAATGCTTAAATGGGCCCCTTTTTGGTCCCTAATTCCTAAACTGTTCAGACCTCAACTTCCAAAATCAATACCAACCTTCCTTTTGTGGTCATAAACCTTGTGTTTAAATTTCATTGATTTCTATTTATTTAAACTAAAGTTATTGTGCGAAAACCAAGAATAATGCTTACTTGGGCCCTTTTTTGGCCCCTAATTCCTAAACTGTTAGAGCCAAAACTCCCAAAATCAATCCCAACCTTCCTTTTGTGGTCATAAACCTTGTGTCAAAATTTCATAGATTTCTATTTACTTAAACTTAAGTTATTGTGCGAAAACCAAGAAAATGCTTATTTGGGCCCTTTTTGGCCCCTAATTCCTAAAATGTTGGGATCAAACTTCCAAAATCAATCCCAACCTTCCTTTTGTGGTCATAAACCTTGTGTTAAAATTTCATAGACTTCTATTCACTTTTACTAAAGTTAGAGTGCGAAAACTAAAAGTATTCGGACGACGACGATGACGCAGATGACGACGCTGCAACGTGATAGCAATATACAACGAAAAATTAAAATTTTTGTGTTCGTATAAAAATCTGAACTTTTTTTTCAAGTGGTCACTGAACCATGAAAATGAGGTCAAGGACAATGGACATGTGACTGACGGAAACTTCGTAACATGAGGCATCTATATACAAAATATGAAGCATCCAGGTCTTCCCCCTTCTTATATATTTAGCTTTTAGGAAGTGAGCTAACACCGCCGCCTCCGCAGCCTCCGCCGCCGCCGGATCACTATCCCTTTCTGCAACAAAAGTTGCAGGCTCGAAAAAAATTAAGACAGTTTTTAAACACAATTTATTTAACAAAAAATGTTTAATAAAAATATTAAATATTTCTTCAAAAAGCTGCATGTACATTTGTAATTATATAAATGCTTCCAGTGTTAGTCTAATGATGGCTATTTTTCATAATTTAAACCATTTTTGAACCAAAATATTAAAAGAGTTTTTTCCTGAGGTGTCCCGTGATACTCATGATACTCATTTTTGACTTCATGTGAAACACAAAATGCACATCTGATTATGGCTAGGCCGTAAGGAACATTCAGTGAAAGTTAAGAAGTATTACGCCCAGTAGTTTCAGAGGAGAGGTTTTTTAAATGTTAGCAAACATTGGTGGCCTTTGGCTGTTATCTGCTCTTTGGTCCGGTTGTTGTCTCTTTGACATATTCCCCATTTCCATTCTCAATTTTCATGATTTTATGATGAACGAATAGTGTAAAATTGTTTATAAGAGGCATTAACTTCTTGAGGGGTCAATTGACAATTTTGGTCATATAACTTTTTAGTAGATCTTACATTGCTGAACATTTTTATATTTATCTTCAATAATATTCATGATATTCAAGATTAAAGATTATAGCCAAAAACTGCAAAATTTACTTTACAGCAACAGTGGCGGATCGGGGGGGGGGGGGGGGATTCAATTTTAAAACGAGTGCATGGACCTCTATCTTTTAAAACGACATTTTGTTTCATTTTGCAGGGAGATTATAAGGACCAAATTTTATAAAACTGTAAATAGTGCAATTTTATTAATTTTGATAAATATACATTTGTACAGCAAAAATGACGTTTTTTTCTCAATTCATAACCATTTGAAAAATATGAGTTATTTCTGAAAAAAAAAATCCATATATATTTTCTTTGGATACTTATAAAATACAGAAATTACAAATTATTTAACAAAAAACAATTTGTGTTTATCATGTTTATCTTTTAAAAAAAAAAGTTATGAATTTATTTCGAAAGGAAAAATACGGCCACAAATCCGAATTTTAAGCAAATATACAAAATTTTTATCTCATTTTACCCAAAAAGTAGCACATGAAGGTATATTTTGTATTACATATTTGATTTAATCAGGCAGAAAATAGCCTATATGGAAATTTCATCGAACTGTAAATACGGGATCAAAACTATCGTATGCCCTTAATCATGTTAATATGCATGATCGAACCCCTTGATGGAAAACTGTAATTGTACATACATGTACATTGTATATGAATATATGCAAACTTAGGCTTCATGTTTTTTGAACATATGAACTCAAAACAATATAAGAATACTACGTTTTTTTTAACCCCAATTCAATCATGTGATAACTTATAAGAATACTACTTTGCTTTATACTCCAATCATGTGATAAGAATACTACGTTGTTTTATACCCCAATCATGTGATAAGAATACTTCGTTGTTTTACACCCCAATCATGTGATAAGAATACTACGTTGTTTTATACCCCAATCATGTGATAAGAATACTACGTTGTTTTATACCCCAATCATGTGATAAGAATACTACGTTGTTTTATACCCCAACCATGTGATAAGAATACTACATTGTTTTACACCCCAATCATGTGATAAGAATACTACGTTGTTTTATACCCCAATCATGTGATAAGAATACTACGTTGTTTTATACCCCAATCATGTGATACGAATACTACATTGTTTTATATCCCAATCATGTGATAAGAATACTACGTTGTTTTATACCCCAATCATGTGATAAGAATACTACGTTGTTTTATCATGTTTATACCCCAATCATGTGATAAGAATACTACGTTGTTTTATATCCCAATCATGTGATAAGAATACTACGTTGTTTTACACCCCAATCATGTGATAAGAATACTACGTTGTTTTACACCCCAATCATGTGATAAGAATACTACGTTGTTTTACACCCCAATCATGTGATAAGAATACTACGTTGTTTTATACCCCAATCATGTGATACGAATACTACATTGTTTTATACCCCAATCATGTGATAAGAATACTACGTTGTTTTATACCCCAATCATGTGATAAGAATACTACGTTGTTTTATACCCCAATCATGTGATAAGAATACTACGTTGTTTTATACCCCAATCATGTGATACGAATACTACGTTGTTTTATACCCCAACCATGTGATAAGAATACTACATTGTTTTATACCCCAATCATGTGATAAGAATACTACGTTGTTTTATACCCCAATCATGTGATAAGAATACTACTTTGCTTTATACCCCAATCATGTGATAAAAATACTACGTTGTTTTATACCCCAATCATGTGATAAGAATACTACGTTGTTTTATACCCCAATCATGTGATAAGAATACTACGTTGTTTTATACCCCAACCATGTGATAAGAATACTACGTTGTTTTATACCCCAATCATGTGATAAGAATACTACGTTGTTTTACACCCCAATCATGTGATAAGAATACTACGTTGTTTTATACCCCAATCATGTGATACGAATACTACGTTGTTTTATACCCCAACCATGTGATAAGAATACTACATTGTTTTATACCCCAATCATGTGATAAGAATACTACGTTGTTTTATACCCCAATCATGTGATAAGAATACTACGTTGTTTTATACCCCAATCATGTGATAAGAATACTACGTTGTTTTATACCCCAATCATGTGATAAGAATACTACGTTGTTTTATACCCCAATCATGTGATAAGAATACTACGTTGTTTTATACCCCAACCATGTGATAAGAATACTACGTTGTTTTATACCCCAATCATGTGATAAGAATACTACGTTGTTTTACACCCCAATCATGTGATAAGAATACTACGTTGTTTTATACCCCAATCATGTGATAACTTATAAGAATACTACGTTGTTTTATACCCCAATCATGTGATAAGAATACTACGTTGTTTTATACCCCAATCATGTGATAAGAATACTACGTTGTTTTATACCCCAATCATGTGATAAGAATACTACGTTGTTTTATACCCCAATCATGTGATAAGAATACTACGTTGTTTTATACCCCAATCATGTGATAAGAATACTACTTTGCTTTATACCCCAATCATGTGATAAAAATACTACGTTGTTTTACACCCCAATCATGTGATAAGAATACTACGTTGTTTTATACCCCAATCATGTGATAAGAATACTACGTTGTTTTATACCCCAACCATGTGATAAGAATACTATGTTGTTTTATACCCCAATCATGTGATAAGAATACTACTTTGTTTTATACCCCAATCATGTGATAAGAATACTACGTTGTTTTACACCTCAATCATGTGATAAGAATACTACTTTGCTTTACACCCCAATCATGTGATAAGAATACTACGTTGTTTTATACCTCAATCATGTGATAAGAATACTACTTTGTTTTATACCCCAATCATGTGATAAGAATACTTCGTTGTTTTACACCCCAATCATGTGATAAGAATACTACGTTGTTTTACACCCCAATCATGTGATAAGAATACTACGTTGTTTTATACCCCAATCATGTGATAAGAATACTACGTTGTTTTACACCCCAATCATGTGATACGAATACTACATTGTTTTATACCCCAATCATGTGATAAGAATACTACGTTGTTTTATACCCCAATCATGTGATAAGAATACTACGTTGTTTTATACCCCAATAATGAGATAAGAATACTACGTTGTTCTATACCCCAATCATGTGATAAGAATACTACGTTGTTTTATACCCCAATCATGTGATAAGAATACTACGTTGTTTTATACCCCAATCATGTGATAAGAATACTACGTTGTTTTATACCCCAATCATGTGATAAGAATACTATGTTGTTTTATACCCCAATCATGTGATAAGAATACTACGTTGTTTTATACCCCAATCATGTGATACGAATACTACGTTGTTTTATATCCCAACCATGTGATAAGAATACTACGTTGTTTTATACCCCAATCATGTGATAAGAATACTTCGTTGTTGTATACCCGAATCATGTGATATTGGTCAATGCGGTCAAATAATTTTGTTGTACAAGTCAGCATGAGGTATCAAAACTACTGAAATTTTGTTATGTATCAATATTTTGAATAAAAGGAGGACATGCTGCAGGCACCCTAAATTTATGCGAACAAAAATTTGTTGTTATTGTATTGCAATATTGCTGTCCATTATATTGTACATTGAATCTAACACAAAAATATGGCTGATTTACTATGCATGTATACATGGTATATAGATTAACAAATTAAAGTGCACATATGGTCAGTTTTGGTCAATGCGGTCAAATCATTTTGTTGTTCAAGTCAACATGAGGTATCAAAACTACTGAAATTGGAAAATGAAAAACATCCAGGGGATACACCAGAGAGTGAGGAGAACTTGCTTCTTGCAAGACACTTTCCGTGAAAACAATTAGATATATGAGGCTTAAATTAAAATATTGTTTGTTTGCCCTTTACCGACCGACCCTATACATTCGTTCTGCCTGAAAATCTTTTATTTATCTTTACCAGCAAGATTTTATTTTATTTTATGTTTTGTTCCTACCAAAAATCTTATATTTGTATTTCCCGCTCAAAACTTTTTTACCGGAATTTTCAGGTTTTATCTTTCCTGTATGAGGTCTAGTCCGTTTGGTATCACATGAGCGTTTGACATGAATGAACACTTGCATTTGGAGTTTCAAAGCATTTGTTTGAAATCGATGTTGAAAGGTTTGAAATCATGACTTAACGAACGTTACTCTGTGTCTTTATACATGAAGAGCAGGGTTCATTCAAAAAAAGTTCGTCCAATACTAAATTATCAACGTGTGTACAAAATATTTTGTAAACAGACTATGTATCCTATGTAGGGATGGCCTTTGGTGGTCCGTAGATTAGGATGATTATGTTAATGATGCCTTCGACCAGCATTGATCATGTTGATATATTCTGATTTATATCTGACATGAACCAAACAGTCGGAAACCAGGTTGAAATAGAACAAAAGAATCGAAGCTCTCTATTAGAGAAGGCGATAAATGTTTACTGTATTGTTTACTATAGTGACAAATTTTTAAAAAGTTAATAGAAACAAACAAAACTGCAATTTTCTTCTCAATTACGAGGTGCTTTATTTCAAAAACACCATTTGCATAAGTTTTCAATTTATCTAGTACATAGTTAAGCAGAACAATTAGATATCAAGTCGACGACATGGGTATCTTTCAAGTTGGATGACAAAAATGCATAACCTCCGATTTTTTTGAAAAATTACCACGGACGGAAAAGATATCAATCTATTAGTTCAGTAATTTTCGTGTCTGCCCTTCCATTATGTGACTGAAGAAAAAAATTCAAAAAATAGGTAACAATTGTATCGAAAAGAGAAAATCGAGTGCACCTTTTTATGTTAGGGCGTGTTTGAGTTGAGTATTTTGTCTTGATATCGTTCAAAGTAAGAATATTTCATACATCGTCTTGCTTCAGATTCTATCATTGTTATATATTAAAGCTACAGGTTGACTTTATAACACAAAAAAATAACAGTACTAAAAGATGAAATATATGGGTCAGGTGAAATACCTATCTAATGAGTCACAAAAACAGGGAAGGTGTGTTCGAATAGCTATTTTTTTACTGAAAGTACTTGACGACAGTCTTACAAGTTGGATGATGAAAATGCATATCTTCGAAAAATTCAAATTTTTTGTGTGTGATAACTAGGGTTTATAGTCTTCAACCACTAAAAAAATCTAGTCTGCCCTTCCACGAAATATTTAAATGGTTTTTTTTTAATGTTTATGATTTTTTCGAAAATTCCACCTAACAAACGGATCAGACAATAGTTTTAAGTTGAATCAATGCAGACAATATCATTAACTGATGCTCATTAGCTAGTTGATACTTTTGTCTTTTAAAATATAACTGACATATAAGGATCGTATTGGTGCAATGTGGATAAATTTATCGGTTTCCAAGAGCAAAATTGGTAGCGCGTCATCGCTACAATGGCTTCCATTTTTACGATTGTGAAAATGAACTGGCGTAATGGGGAGATAATTTTGACGAAGTAGGATCCTGACTGAAAGGTCTGTAAAAGGGAGAATATTTGGCAGTAAAATCGCCAAGTTTTTCCATACAGATCATTTATAAATGCGGTGTAAAATACGTGACAATTGAGTTTCAAGTCTTGTAGCATTTTTATTGGAAACACAGGCACACACAAAAATTTAAACACTCTAGGGACTTTTTCTACTAGTATAAATGTACAATGTATTTCTGCCCGGACATATTTTACCAGAACAAAATTATCTCTTACCTGCTTACAGAAAAACTTTAGGTTTGAACCTTGAAGTAAGCGTGCAAGGTACATAGTACTATTAGTGCAAGTTAAAATTCTTAAAAATTCCAGGTATGTAAACATTTAAAAT
This sequence comes from Mytilus edulis, assembly GCF_963676685.1. NCBI lineage: Eukaryota > Metazoa > Mollusca > Bivalvia > Mytilida > Mytilidae > Mytilus > Mytilus edulis. Next base: position 88,040,435 of record NC_092350.1, read on the forward strand.
ATGCCGCACAGTCCTATATTTTGAAATTTGAAAAAAAATTGTAGTGCATATGAATTAACTTCACATTCTACATGATATTTTTTTTTTCAAAACTTGGGACTATTATACTAATAGTCCTAGAAACTTAGAAAAATGTACTGAGCTAACTTATTTTTTGGGAAAGAAAAATAAAATATTTTACCTACCTACCTCCCTGTTTCAAAACATAGGGTCGGAAAAGGGCAAAAAAAACAATATTTTAATTTGGGCCTGAAAACAACATTTTGTTTAATTTTTTTTTATTAATTTTTTTTTTTACATGAGGCATTTGCCCCATTTGCCTATTTTCTGCCTCATTAAATCAAATATGTAATAAAAAATATACCTTCATGTGCTACTTTTTGAGTAAAATGAGATAAAAATTGTGTATATTTGCTTAAAATTCGGATTTGTGGCGGTATTTTTCCTTTCGAAATAAAGTCATAACTTTTTTTTTAACAGATAAACACAAATTGTTTTTTGTTAAATAATTTGTAATTTCTGCATTTAAATCATTTCAATGTAGTACGGCCCTGCATACGTTGATAGTTGTTCTTCCCATGGATAGAAACAATTGTTCAGACAAGCTTTTTATAAAAAAAAATACTTCCTTTTTACCTTGAAGAAAATAAAATTACTCAGTTAACTGTTCAATTGAAAATATCTTCTCAGTCATTGTTCAGAACATTAATACAAAGAAGGAGAGATATGGAAACCCGGAAACATGTCAAACTGTGTTCAAACTGTAATTAAATACACAGCAGAGACGAGATGTAAAGTGTGCCTGCTTGGAGACTTTAATGCGCATACAGGAACTAAGACTGATTTTACTGAAATTAATGATTATGTTCTTAATTCTGTACAATTAGAGGATGTTATTAACTCTGTAAATTTAGAAACTTTAGGTATTGATGTATCACGTAATAGTTTAGATTTGTCAGTTAATAATTATGGAAACAGACTATTGCAATTGTGTCAAAATATTGAATTACTGATTGTTAATGGTAGACTAGGTAAAGACAAAGGTATAGGTGCTTTAACTTGTAAAAACACCACTATTGTTGATTACTGTATTTTATCACCTGAACTTTTTCCTTATATATCAGAATTTGAAGTATTACCATTTGACCCAATGTTAAGTGATGTTCACAATGCCTTGCATGTTAAAATATTGTGTAAATTGATTGATGTTAATAAATGTATGAACTCTGGTGAACCCAGTACTATTGTAAAAGCAGTCTGGGATAGCAAAAATCTTCAGTCTTTTAATGACTGTTTGAATGATGAAAATATTGTATGTTTGAATGATAAATTGGATGCCATTGATATTGCAAGTGTAAGTAAAGATTCAATTAATAGTTTAATTGAAGAATGTAATAATATTATTATACAAGCTGCTTCTGAATGTGGTATGTTAAAAGAAAAAAATATTGTAAACAATAATTGTAATAGGAATATTAAAAATTGTAAGGTTAAAAAACCATGGTTTAATCAAGAGTGTTATACTAAAAGGAAAGATTATCATAAAGCCAAAAGTTACAATTGGCGGGTAAAATCTGTAGAGAGCAAGAATAATTTGATTAGATGTAGTAAAGCGTATAAAAAAGTTTGTAATTTACAATATAATGAATATAGAAAAAACTTCATTAAGAAGTTAAGAAATCTTAGTCAAAGTGATCCTAAATCTTATTGGTCATTACTTAACAAATCAAGTAATACAAAGACAAATGTACTAGAGAAGATATCACTTGAATGTTTTCATGAACATTTTAAGAAATTGAGTAATGTACAACATGATCAGAATGGTGATTTTACAGATGATATTGATTGTAATGCTGTAACTAATTTGAATTTTGAACTGAATTCTGTCATTACTGTAGACGAGGTTGTCAAAGCAATTAAGTCATTGAAAAATAATAAATCAAGTGGTACAGATTTGATATTAAATGAATTTTTGAAAAATTCATGTCAGAAAATGATTGATATATATGTAAAAATGTTTAACATTGTTTTTAAATCTGGAAAAATTCCTGACCTATGGTCAGTTGGTATTATATGTCCAATTTATAAGGGTAAAGGTGACATGGCCGACCCTGATAATTATAGGGGTATAACTATTCTGAGCTGTTATGGTAAACTTTTTACAACTGTATTGAACAACAGATTAAATTGTTACTTAGAAAATATGAATGTTCTCTGCGAAGAACAGGCAGGTTTTAGGAAAAATTATGGTACTTATGATCACATTTTTAATCTTCAATGCTTAGTTGAGCTATATTTGTATCGTAAAAAACCATTGTATTGTGCATTTGTTGATTACCGTAAGGCATTTGACTCTGTTAATAGAATAGCATTATGGCGTAAATTGTTGCAAAACTGTGTTGATGGAAATATGTTTGTTATTATACATGCTATGTATGAAAATGCTAAATCCTGTGTTAGGCAAGGTTCAAAGTTATCTGAATATTTTCAAAGTAATATTGGTGTTCGTCAAGGTGAAAATCTGTCTCCTGTACTCTTTTCACTGTTTTTAAATGACCTGGTAGAGTTTATTTCCAAAGCTTATGATGGTCTATCTGATGTATGTGATGCAACTCACCTAGTACTAGATACTGATGAAATTTCTGTTTATTTAAGATTATACTTGTTGTTATATGCTGATGACACTGTTATTTTAGCTGAATCCAAGGTAGAATTACAAACTGCTCTTAACGCAATGTACTTGTATTGTAAGACATGGAATTTAGAAATTAATGCTTCAAAGACAAAAGTTGTTATATTTAATAAACGTAAAATTATTGACAAACCTGTATTTACTTTAAATGGTGAAATTTTAAATGTTGTAGATGACTTTGTGTATTTAGGTATAATTTTTATGTCAAATGGATCTTTTTCCAAAAACAGAATTAAATTGTTGGATCAGGGTAGAAAAGCAATGTATAGTATGTTGAGAAAATGTAGATCCTTAGGTTTACCTATTGATATCCAACTTAAAATGTTTGATACTATGGTTTCTCCAATTCTACTTTATGGTTGTGAAGTGTGGGGTTATGAGAATAATGCTGCTGTTGAATCTTTGTTTTTACAATTTTACAAAATTATACTTGGTGTTAAAAAGTCTACTCCTAATTGTATTTTATATGGAGAATTAGGTAGATATCCTACTGACATATTTATAAAGAGCAGAATGATAGGTATGTGGAAAAGGCTTGTATGTAATAAACAAGACAAGATATCTGCTATGTTGTACAAATTGTTGTTTAATATGCATAAGAAAGACTTTTTCCATTCTAAGTGGATAACATATATTGAAAATATCTTGAATGATTGTGGTTTTTCTGAATATTGGATTGCACAAAATGTACCAAAATGTATAAATTTATCAAAACTTGTTAAACAGAGATTATGTGATCAATTTAAGCAGAATTGGTTTACAACTATTTTTAACTCACCAAAATGTCTTAACTACAGAATTTTTAAATATAATCATGGTTTAGAATTTTATTTACTTAATTTACCAGATGATTTGAAAAAAGCCTTATGCAATTTTAGATGTCTAAATCATCGACTCCCTATTGAAAGGGGTCGCTTTTGGGGTATAGAACGTGACGACAGAATTTGTGACATTTGTAACAAAAACCAATTAGGTGATGAATATCATTATTTATTTAATTGTACTTTTTTCAATAATGAAAGGAAATCCTTATTACCTTGTAATCTTATTATCAATCATAATACTGACAAATTTTATGAATTATTTAATTCTGACTCTTACAATGTTGTTCTTAAAATTGCAAAATTTTGTAAAATTGTACTATCTGTTGTTAATTAAAATAATATTGTTTCAACCATTAATATGTCCATTTGAAGTTTACTGTCTTCCTTTAAATGCATTACTTTTTCAAATGTATATATGTTAATGAATGTTTATAATGTTCACTGCATTACTTTGATACTTTGTTATTTGTTATATTATGAATACTTATGTAGTATTTGTTATTGTTCACACATATCCTGTTGGGGTCTTTGAGAAATAAAAAACTTGAAACTTGAAAAACTTGTAAAAAATATTTTTAAAATCACCTAAAATGAATGTGTCATTTCTTCACTCGAGTCAGATATAACAGAAATATTAAAAACTTACCCTTTAAAGCCATTGAAATGACGTCTTCTTGGTGAAAAAGAATTGTTTGCAGTCTGTCGATAGCAGTTTAAATTCCGAGAAGAGCAGGAAGTTTTTGTCAAAACGAGACACTGAATAACGGTATTAGGACAAGTCGGACCAAGAAAACTCGGACCAGTTTTAAAGAAACTCGGATTAGGTTGACAGACAAATCGGACCAGTTTGAAACACTGATTGGACCGATTTAAAGGCAATTCTTTTCAAAAACAACTAGGAGCAATGGAAAACACTGATTGGGTCCATTTAAGAAAGATTTGTTCCTTACCTGGTGAAATAAGTTCTGGGTTTGTGAAATTTGTTCCTCACCTGGTAAAATAAGTTTCTAGTCTGTGAAATATGTTCCACAGGTTAAACAGGTTATCTTATATACTGAACATTTGTCATCAATGAGTTTAAAGTCATCATTCAAGTGCATTATAAAAATAAGTATAATATATTGATAATATAATAAATGAAAAATGTAAAGCATCCAATAAGAATCTTGTGGACTATAGTAATGTTTAATTATAAACGTACAGAAATATCAAAATGACAGTCCCACTTTGAGCCAGAAAAGAGTATAAGGATAAGAGAAATCTTTCAGAAAAAAATAAAGTCAAAGATGAACATGAACATATGAACTAATTTAAAAAGGACAAAATAACTGATTAATGATTCCAAAAGACATGAAGAAACAAAAGACACACTCTTTTGAAACTGTTCCATGACAAGTACGTGTCTGACTAGAAACAGGACCATGACAGTTAACAGGAACCAAGGAGGAATACTACATAAAACATAGATACAAATTATGATAAATTACCATCACTTTATCCTGTAGAACTTTATAGTCATGCCTACAATTGCACATGTATCCCATGCCAGCACACTCAGTACAGCATTTAGCTTGCTTTATAATTTAAGTGTAACAAGAAAATGTTTCGCTGTGCAATATGTTGCAAAGGTACTTATTTCAGTGAAAATAGGTTTGAGAAGAACTTATTCATTGATTTCTTTGAAATATGTACATTTTGGTCTTAAGCTAATATCACAGGAACTTATTTAAAACTTTTAATATTAACTGGAACAAAATTCATGGAGCTATGATATTTGTTCAGGAACTTATTTCATATTTGGTCAAAAAATTAGTTCTGGAACAAATTTTACAGTGCTGGAACATATTTTCTGCGATATTAGTTCCGGCGGAACATATTTCCTATGAAATTTGTTCCAGCGGAACAAATGTCACGCCGGAACATATTTTTTGTTACATACGCAGTGGCGGATCCAGCCATTTTAAAAAGGGGGAAGGTCCCAATCCAGTGTAAAGGGGGGGTTCCAACTATATGCTCCCATTCAAATGCATTGATCGGCCAAAAAAAAGGGTACCCCCCCCTGGATCCGCCATTGGTACGTCACGGTAGTACGACCTGGCCCACCGTTTCATTGTTTCGATTCGTCTTTTAAACAATTAAGTGTGATTTGTCTTAAAACTAATCCGAGTTGTCTTAAAATGATTTTGACAAACTGTCAATGCTTTATACATAAATGTCTATATATAAATTATTATTATTAATTATTATAGTATTATGTATTAATCAGTATTATAAAAAGATAAGTCAAACGGAACCATTGATTCACATGCCAATGAATATCAGGGGCGTAGCTGCCGTTAGGCAATTTAGGCACGTGCCTACACATACTTTTTCCAGAAATATTTTTTTCTCATTAAAAAAATAATAAACAATGTATCTGTAGGTTAAAGCCGGTGAAGTTGTCAAAACTCTTTAATTATCGAATGTCATGTGTACACTAGTCTTTCGTCCTTATAGTGAATGGAATATTGGATAGAATTGAATGGTTTTACGACTTTACCTTGTATAGAAACTATAAACTAGAACTTTGGTTCAGTTCATTTCACTTCTATCAACAAAAACTTGAATGAACCTCAACTTAAACACGTGAGCTTTTTTATTAGTTGTTGTTAGTTTTCAAATAGCTTTTCACATTGTCTTCACCCGACTTGCCAATGTTGGTCGTCCGTGTGGTTGTGCAGGATGTATAAATACGCAGTCACGTCTGGTCAGAATGGGGACATCAAATCCGATGCCCAGTTGTAAAGAGAATGAATTAAACTCTTTGAGGAGTTCATAGTTGGTCTACTGAAAGGCAAAATGTCTGCTCCTATCCAAAAATCCCTCATTTTCCAATGCATGGCATTTTTAAATTTCCAGACCTTCGTCCTGGACGACACCTATTACAGGACCTAGCTCCAAGTTGTATTTTTTGTAAAAAAAAAAATCAACGGTTCTGAGTACTCTCTTATCTGTGTGTAATGACCACAACTATTCAAAATTCCTAAGCAGGTAGGGATTTTACAGTAGATGATATAAAGAATTCTAATGCAACAACGTTTGTAACGTTCATTTTGATTGGATAACGTCACTTTTTTACATGGCATCAATTGTCTGGCATCAATTTGGCATCAATTGAAAATTGATGCTATGGGACGTACGCACAAGCGCAGACAACATATTGCAGATTTTAATTACATTTTGTAACGTTGTTTTCTGTCAGTTTCATTAGAATGGAGATAACAATATTGTATTTTAAGCTCCGCTAACGCGATGCCAGTAAACTTAATTTGCGACCATCAAATCCCCAATTGATGCCATCGGAGCTTAAAATACAATACAGATATCTCCTAATACGAATTTCTTGAATTTTTTGTTACACAAACACATACAGATAATAGGCATCGACTATGTCTGTATGTGTTTGTGTGGCTAGGGTGAAGGTTTAAGATTCAAAAGATTGATGGTTGATGTCTAGCCAAAAGGATAGTTCCATTATATAGTAGTATCAGTGTTTACGTGCCTATTTTTTTAATGAAAGATCGTCAATATGTTCTATTAATTAAGTTAAACGTGTATATATCAATCAGAATAGATATGATAATACCAAACAGGGTGTATTGCTTGATTAAAGGGATACGCTGATCTACGCTGGACAATGCATATTGTAAATATTTTTTTTTTATACATCGGATTGTACTGCGTTATTTAATTCACCAGTCAGATGTAATGGTACACAGGCACTCGTCTCAGAAAAAAATTTCCTATATACCTTTATATAACAACTCGTCTCAGAAAACAAATTCCTATATACCTTCATATAACAACTTGTGCTATATAAATGAATATAGGAATTTTTTTTCTGAGACGAGTGCCTATGTACATTATTCATAATTCTTCGAACTTTTCATCATGTATATTATAATTATCATGATTAAATAACCAGAAAATTTAATATTTTTGTACATAAAATTTTGTAGCTAAAACGCTGAAAACTGTTTTCCGTCGGGGCGGAGCTTCGCCCCCTGATCCCCCTACTAGGGCTTTGCCCTGGACCTGCCGACCCCCTGCCGATTAGTGCCTACAGTTGAATGAATACCTAGCTACGCCCCTGGATATTGACTGATTGCCATATCCAGAAATCAACGCCATTTTGCTCATTTGAATTTATACTAATGAAATCGGATACGGGTCACGGAAATTGTATTGAAATGATAGGGATTTTTGACAAAAATGTCTATTTTAACTTTAATTAAAGTGATAGACAGGTTGCCGGGGCAGAAAATAAATATACACAACAATATACATCATTTAAACGAAACATAATGACTGTCGTTTCGAAAATCAAGGTTCCTGAGCTATTTTAAAAATCGAAGCGAGAGGCTTTTAACATTACAGTATAAAATACAGGCTAAAATGGCTGAAACGTCAAATTTGCAAACTTCGTATTGAAAATTGGCTAACAAGGTCATTAAAAAAACAAGTTGCCGGGGTGAAACTTGAAACTTGAATGTCCAAAGAATAAGCAAGTCCAAACCTTGTATGTGTAGTCGTTGAACTCTAGGTTCCCACGTAAAGTTAAAATGCCAACATTTTAAGAAGAATAAACCCACGAGAAAACGAAAAATGCACTTAATTCGCGTTCATTGTTTTGATTTTGACCGCCTGACAACTTTACGGAAATATCAGAGTGATGATAAACCACAGGTATTTGGGGCATGGACCCCCCTTTTTTGGACCTCTCTAAAAAAAATTGTTTGGTGTTTTTTTTAATTTATTTTCAATTTTTTACAATGTATAAACATATATCAAGTCTCAACAATCCATTGCTAGTCGATTGCAAGAAGCTTCTTTTTTCACTTGGGGCTCGTATGGATAGTAAAAAAGTTATTGCAATCGACTAGCGACTTGAAGCTTCTTTTTTCACTTGGGGCTCGTATGGATAGTAAAAAGGTTATTGCAATCGACTAGTAATGGATTGTTGAGATTTGATATATGTTTATACATTGTAGAAAATTGAAAATAAATTAAAAAAAAACCAAACATTTTTTTTTAGTGAGGTCCAAAAAAGGGGGGTCCATGCCCCAAATACCTGTGTGATAAACAAGGATTCTGTGACGGGCAACTTATAATATCCGTGTTTTAAAGATTTTAACGATATCAAGCCAGTCTAGTTTAAACTATAATCACGTGGTACAATTCTCATTTACATATTATGAATATTAATTAGCAAAAGCACTACTAATTTCTGGCTATGGCTGCAATTCATGAGGATCTTTTCCTTTGTCACCTCCGTGAGTGAGGGTCTGGAATGGGGGAGGGGTCATTCAGTATAAACAGGCAAAGTACCATCTGACTGGAACCACGCAAACTGCATCACACCTGTATTAAAAAAGGGGATAAACATAGCCCAGGTAACTACAGACCTATATCCTGAATATGCATAGCTTGCAAATTACTTGAACATATTCTTGTAAGCAGCATGATGCAACATCTAGAAATCAATAACACACTTAAATGACTTTATGAATTCAGTACAACATAGAGTTAGGGCAAAGCGATCATGTGAGTCCAAGTTATCTCTCTGATTCATGAACTATCACAAAACAATGACAAGAACATACAAACAAATCTCATAATCATGGATTTTACTAAAGCTTTTGACAACTGGGTACCACACAAAAGATTAATATACAAAATGAAATACTTTGGCATATCAGAACAAATGATAAACTGGATAGAATACTTTCTTTAAAACAGAACTCGAACAGTACTTTTAGAAAACATGACTTTGTCATCTTCAAAAATACCAGTCATATCGGTATTCCCACAGGGTACAGTGCTAAGACCTATACGTTTCCTTATTTACATAAATGACCTTCAAGAATACATCCAGCATAGCAACATCAGACTCTTCGCAGATGACAGCTATAATTTACAGACAAATTAAATCCCCAAACGACTGCCTCAAGCTTCAAACCATTAAAGACTGGAACCTCCGACATAACTAAAACACCACTACAGAAACCTTCAAGGATTAACTCACTCACGATGTGCTCCTTGATACCTATCTACACCTGAACATGCTGAAGTAAACAGGCAATCATGATTTTATCTTAAATTAAAAATAAAATAAAAAAAAATATGTAACGTGTAACCAGGCGTTTATATCTTAGGGAACAGTCATTATTTACCAGCAGAGGGGGGTTGGGTAATTTTTTGGGGGGTCAAAATATTTTTGATGAACATATTGGGGGGGGGGAAAAGTTCCAATATTAAATGGGGGGTCAATTTTTTTCAAACAGAATTTTCAACAACCACAAAATTTTATGTTCTCCTTTCTTGACACTGTGGAATTGCTTTTTATATTTGTTATTTTGGTTCATGAATACATGCTTCTAATATTGAATAGGTATAATTGGATTTATAGCATCAATGACTAGCACAAGAAGATATACCACATGGGAAGTTAAATAGATATAAATTAGTTTGACAAATATCTGATGTATTTATGACTGTGGTTCTGCATCAAAAATAAATACTGACATATAAGTTTGATACGATCAAGCAATAATCTTTGCCTAATGCTACATTTAATCTGAATGTCTCACCCTTTTAATACATAATAGAGCATGAAATAGTGACCTATTCCAGCTGCCCGGCCATCCCTACAAATCAGTTACATAGTAAGTGGCCTCTTTGGGAGATAATATTGACTTTAAGCAATTTGTTTATCAACACAGTCTTATTTTAATTAAAGATGGATAGAGAAAAGAAGGAAGATGCTAAAATATTTCAACGTAAGCCTTATATAGAAAAACCATTTTAAAAAGAAAACTTCAAACAAAATATTGTGAAAATGATATTCGGATTTCTCTCCAAACATGCTCTACATTTTTTGAAAATCGACAAAAATTAAATGGATACATCATAAAGGTATAAAGCACAAAACTCCAAGTTTGATTTTCGTTCTCTGCTGGCATTACTTGCTGTTTTAGATCATCTTGAGTGCAGCACACTTATATAATTCCAAGATGCTTTTGAGATTTATTCATCTTTTTTTTTTAAATCAACCAGATAAAAATGTTTTTCGGGACAAGATATTGGATGTTGATAAAGGACTAGTTTGCTGTTATTACATGCACCCTTTTGATAAAGTAACATACATTTCTTTGCGGCAGTGTAATGTTTCAAAGAAAGAATTGTTTCTTAATTTGACAGTATCAAATGATGAATTTACATTTACTTCCAATATCAATGGATTACAATACATATGTAAAAATACAGTTGAGAATGAAACAAATAACATTGATATTGATCAAGTTTGCAACATAGGGGTAAAACTTGCAAAAGCTCTCTTTGTTTTATTTGAAAAAAAATGTTTTCGCACACACAGCCAAGTGTCTAATCCTTGAAAATGTATGTGACAGTGTTGAAGAGAGATACTGGGCGTTGTATGAAAGCAGTCATGAATGTTGGAGACAGGGAGAGTGTCGAGATGAAAGTGAGAAAGATTCAGATGAAAGTGAAAGTAACAGAGAAATGAGTGATCATATGGAAGATGTGAGTGAAAGTGGAGAAGAAGTTGTACAAGAATAGGTTAGTCATGTTTAGTTATTTATATATCTAAAACTTGTGATGTTGTGTAAATATGTTTATAAATGCATGTTTTCATCTTACAGTAAAAATATGCTGTTAATTAAATGATTTAAATCATTGATAAATAATAGCACCAGATGGGGGGTCAAAGTTTTTTATTAACTACATTTGGGGGGGGGTCATTTTTAAATTTACAATATCACTGGGGGGTACATTTTTATTTTGTTCATTTCGCTAAAGAATTCCCCAACCCCCCAAGCTGGTAAATGATAACTGTTCCCTTAAACGAACGTTCCAATAAATACTTTGATCTAAGTTGTCCACAAACAATACGGCAATATTAATAAAGGGCTGCGCTTTAGCGCATGATACGCCCGTTGTTCTTTTAACTTGTCTTTTATGCTTTAAATGAATTTATATGATCAACTAGAAATATATATACAAATCAAAAGGGATGTTACATTAATATATTCACCAAAGTTTCATAAAATACCCCTTTTTTAAGTATAAAAATTCATTACTTAAGAAAACGTAAAATCTAAAATTTATAAAAATGGAAAGGGAGCTTATGTCAATAGATATAAACAATTTATCAAAGTTACATAAAATTATGTGAAAGTGTTAGTTATTGTCCCAAAATTGGAAAATCCCCCCTTTTTTTAAGCATAAAAATTCATAACACGGAAATGTAAAATCTGAAATTTATAAAAATTGAAAGGGAGCTTACATCAATAGATATAAACAATTCACCAACGTTTCATGGAGATTGGTGAAAGCCTTTTTGAGTTATTGTCCGAAATGTTGAAAATCCCCCTTTTTTTATGAATAAAAACCCCATAAATCCAAAACTTAAAATCTGAAATTTATAAAAATTGAAAGGGAGCTTACATCAATAGATATTAACAATTCCCCAAATTTTCATGGACATTGGTGAAAGCCTTTTTGAGTTATTGTCCGAAGTGTTGAAAATCCCCCTTTTTTTATGAATAAAGTCCCACAAATCCAAAACTTGACATCTGAAATTTATAAAAATTGAAAGGGAGCTTACATCAATAGATATACACAATTCACCAAAGTTTCATGGACATTGGTGAAAGCCTTTTTGAGTTATTGTCCGAAGTGTTGAAAATCCCCCTTTTTTATGAATAAAGCCCCATAACTCCAAAACTTAAAATCTGAAATTTATGAAAATTGAAAGGGAGCTTACATCAATAGATATAAACAATTCACCAAAGTTTCATGGACATTGGTGAAAGCCTTTTTGAGTTATTGTCCGAAGTGTTGAAAATCCCCCTTTTTTATGAATAAAGTCCCTTAAATCCAAAACTTAAAATCTGAAATTAAAAAAAAACGAAAGGGAGCTTACGTCAATAGATATAAACAATTCACTTACGTTTCATGGAAATTGGTGAAAGTGTTTTGGAGTTATTGTCCGAAGTGTGGACGACGGACGGACGGACGGACGGACGGACGGACAACGGTATACCATAATACGTCCCGTCTAAAAGACGACGGGCGTATAAAAACTACAACCATCTACGTTATGCACAATGAACTAAAATATACACACTGACTCTTTGTCGCCATATAAAGTAACAACGGACAATTATATATATACAAATATAGAACAATAAAACAGCCTGTCCGGAAGATGGGACGGTATGTCACTATAAGACAATGTGGCTGGTACAGCTTGTCCTCCGAATGGGACAGTCTATTACTACTAGAAAGTGCAGCCTGGTACAACTTGTCCTCCGAGTGGGACAGTCTGTCACTACCAGACAGTGCTGTCTGGTATAACTTGTCCTCCGTCAATCCTGTAAACGTGTACGTCCACTTTGTACCCAGTACAAAGTGTCCTGTGAATATAAAGGCTCTTCTAGCACTTAATATATCCGACGTACGCTCGGTTGAAGGCTGACAGCTCATTGACAGCCAACCGACAGCCTCGAGTGCCGTTTCTCACTCTCTTATATACCCGTGGTCGATTTGATTATTTGCTGGATAGGGGTGTTCTCTATGTTACCCTTACGGAGCATAGAGAGTCCTTTACGATCACCCCATTAACTTTCGACCCGGCCACTTATTTTCCCGCCAAACGTCTAAATCTATGTAACTCTTTTTCAAGCGTAAACCATGTATTGCTGCACTAAGATTCTAATTGACTGTAACTTTAACTACCAATAAACATTACAATTATATTAGGAAAATTAAAAAAAAAACGAAAAATCTTAAAACAAAGAATTGTAAAAATTGATAATACATAATGTATATATAACAAAAAACATGTATTACTAATATACTTAATACATTATAAATTCCTAAACATTTACCAGAAATGCGCCGGAAAGTAAACATCAGTATTTTGAGGGTTTTCTGAAACTGAAGAAGAGAAGAAAGAAAAAGAAAAAGAAGAAGAAGAAGAACAGGGGGTGTCGTGTAAAACAACTAATCACTCAGTGACATATGTAATTTCAGAAGACAATTGGCAATGTTTTTTTTGTAGAATAGTATGTGCACTTTTCTTGTTGGCTTTATTTCAAGAAAAATATTATTGACCTGTTCCTTTGGTAAATACAGGATTTACACTTCCGAACACAAAAGTCTTAACACTTTCTGGTATGTCAAATCCTCTGTTTGCTGAGCAATTATCTCCTGGTAAAAGTTTCGTTAACAGTCGGTAATTTTCAGACAGTGATTTTCTTGTTACTAGATCATCCACCCTCGCGTGCACCCAACCTTTAGACTGTATATAAGAGGGTGTATATGGGGTATACAGACAGAATAGAGAATAATGAGTAAAGAAAAGAGTAAAATGGGCAAAAAAATAACAAAAAAAATAGAGAATAATATAATTATGGGTGCTAAAAAATAATGAATAACTGCAAAATTTAAAGAATTGGGTAAAAATATACTGATTACAGAAAAGCAAAAATGTCCAGAATCCAGAAGTAATTTAAAAAGATAAAGAATAACGAGCGAAAATATTAAAGAAAACAGAAATGAACCGGGATCCCAATCAACACCCTCATATATGTCATATAATTAAACAGATAAACAAATCAAAAACTTCACAGTTACTTGACCAGGTCTTAGCACGGGCAACTAAATGATAGGGCTCTCAAAATATTAAAAAAGCAATGTCACAAAAAAACTTACGCTGTCACAGAAATATCTAACTTTACGTTGTTACATAAACATATCATTTTACGCTGTCACAGAAATATGTGCACACAAAAAAATATTACTTAGTAATTATATTTTACTTGAATTAAGTATTCTTTTTTATTACTCATTACTAGGAATTACTTACCAATTACTCACTATTACTACCAATTACTTATATTTTACTAGATATAATAATAATTACTTGAATCAAGTAATTATTTTACTGAAAATGTATGTGTTTTAAAAAATACTTAAATTAAAACAAATACAAATAATGATTTTACTTACTTGAGTAAATGAATAACTTAGTCCTTATTTAAGTAATAACTCACTGTTTTAGGAGAAGGAAATAAATTAGATTAAGTTATATATATTCAAGAAATATACATTTTTTTAATATAAACTTAAATGCTGTATGAAAGTTACTGGGATTACTTTTGATAACATGGATATAAAACTTGTAATTACTAAGTTGGTTTAGGTCTTACATAACAATTTCAAAAATATGTAGGTTTCAGTTTGAAAATTGCATGTTTGGATAACAATTTTCTCTAAACAGGCCATTATCTTAACTTAGATATATCTTAATTATGGAATTTGCATAATATCTTGTGCTTGGATTTTTTTTTATAAATTCCATGTTTATTCTGTATTTTGATGTTCAGAATGGCACACAACACTTTCTAATTATATACTACAAAGTAATTAACACATTTTCAATAGAATGTACTGTGCCGCGCACAACACTATCTATACAAAATACATTGTATGGACAGTGGTATGCAATGCTTAAAAAATTATAATGCAGAATAAACATGGAATTTCAAGCGCAAGAAATCATGCAAATTACATAATTAGAAATAATTCTGTATTGAAAAAAAAAATAGTCTGTTTTCAGATAATACTTTGATATGCTTAACAAGATTATTGGAATTACTAAGTATCAGAATTACTAGTCATTATTTAAACTTATTTTCATATCAAAATATCTTCAAATTATCATTTTTTATTTTTAATATAAATTTTGTAATGTAAACATGAATTAGTTTTACTAAAATTAATAATTAACTATTTATTATAAATGTACAAAATTGTATATTATTTCCTGTATTTTTAATACGTAGTTTTTGATTTGAGACTGCAAAAATGTTTCGGCCAATCAGAATTAAGGTTGTATTTGACTTTGGTAAGCTATTTTTGAAAATTGGCTGGAACTCATTCAGATTTGAATTTGAACAAACGTTTTCTGAGTTTGTTAAAATACTTACACGATTTACATACAAGAAAGGAAAGGAGAACCTTACAAAAAGGAGACTTTGTGGGTATTCATGTTTCTGACTATTATTTGTGTACTAATTCAATTAAATGAAAATGTAAAACAAAGCGTTGCTGGGGGGGGGGGGGGGGGTAGCCCATGTTAACTTACAACGAACAAGAGGAGAAAGGGATTATAACAAAGGATATAGTATATGATAATTCTTTAAAAAGGTATGTTACTTTTTCAAATGTTATGCATTTATAATAAAACGATGTAGAATTTTTATTTTAATCTGTAAATATATTATAAATGTATATAATTTATATGTAAAAGAATTACTCAAAACCTACAAACAAATTGACTGTTTCAAGTGATAGTATTTCCAGAAATTACTTGCATTAAGTAAAAGGAATACTCAATAAATATTAAAAGAATTACTTACTCTTATTAATACAACTACTTAATGTGTATTAAAAGAATTACTTACTTTTATTAATACAAATACTTAATGTGTATTAAAAGAATTACTTACTTTTAGTAAAAAAAATACTTACTATTATCAAAAGAAATACTTAATGTGTATTAAATGAATTACTTACTATAATAAAAAGAATTACTTAGTAGAAAGGAAAGAAATTACTTAAGTATTCATTAAAAGAATTACTTAAAATACATTGAAAAATTACTTGAATTTAATTACTAGGTAATTACTTACAATTACTTGGCATTACTAGCAATTACTCAATTTTTGACAAACATTTTTACTTGTTTTTTTCTTAATTTGAGTAAATTTAATACTTGTTCTAAGTAAATTCAAGTAATTTATTTTTTTGAGTGTAACTTTACGCTGTTCATCTGTTACAGAAATATGTAGCTTGATGCTGTTACAGAAATATGCAACTTTACGCTGTTACAGAAATATGTAATTTTACTCTGTTACAGAAATATGTAACTTTACTCTGTTACAGAAATATGTAACTTTACGTTGTCACAGAAATATGTAACTTTACTCTGTTACAGAAATATGTAATTTTACTCTGTTACATAAATATTGAACTTTACGCTGTAACAGAATTATGTTACTATACGTTGTCACAGAAATATGTTAATTGAAGCTGCCACAGAAGCATGTAACTTTACGCTGTCACAGAAATATTTAACTGTACCCTGTCGCATAAAAATTTCAAGAAAGTTACAGACACAGCAATTGCGTAAGGTTCATTGCCTTAGAAATGACGATTCTAAATCGAATAATAATCATATCATAGATGAACAGTTCATTTTGTGAAAACACAGAGATTAATTAATTGCCAACGAGATAAATATTCAGTGTTCAGAAGAAATTAATGTAAACAAGTATAGGCAACAGTATGGCCTCCACCAAAAAAAAATCATACCGTATAGTCGGTTATATAGGGTATAAACATAGAAAATTAAACGAGTAAACTAACGGCCTAATTTATAAAAAAATAAATAACGAAAACCAAGTATAAGCAATATGAACCAACGACAACCAACCAGACTCCTGCTTTGGGACAGGCCCATACAGAATGTGACGGGGTTTTACATGTGTGTGAACATTCAACCCTCCCTTAACCTATACATATGAATTACATCACTTATTGCATCAAAGACAGAACGATAAAGTGATTCAATCAGTCAAGTGTTAAGGTTCAAATCAACATCGGGGGATGGTTTCATCAACTTTTATAACTATATTTTTCATCAAAGATGATCAGTTATTGTCATTTTGGTGTTTATCAAATTTTTAGTTCCATAGTTAAACTTCAATAGATAGGGAAAAACAATCAACCAACAGAAAATTAAGATATACTAGAACATGCCCGCGAATTGCTGTACAAATGGGCAAGAGGTGAAACCAATTGCAATAAGAGTGTGGACACAGTAATAAGGTGAATACAGTAAGTATTTAGACACTGGCAATGCATTTAATTAAGAGATGAACATGAGAATATAAAAAAGAAGATGTGGTATGATTGCCAATGAGACAACTATCCACAAAAGACCAAAATGACACAGACATTAACAACTATAGGTCACCATACGGCCTTCAACAATGAGCAAAGCCCATACCGCATAGTCAGCTATAAAAGGCCCCGATAAGAGACAATGTAAAACAATTCAAACGAGAAAACTAACGGCCTTATTTATGTAAAAAAATGAACGAAAAACAAATCTGTAACACATAAACAAACAACAACCACTGAATTACAGGCTCCTGACTTGGAACAGGCACATATATACAGTATGTGGCGGGGTTAAACATGCTAGCAGGATCCCAACCCTCCCCCTTACCTGGGACAGTGGTATAACAGAACAACATAAGAACGAACTATAAAACACATTTTGCAAAAGATCCCATTCATCTTGGTTCTTTTTGCAATATTTTGAAGGAAATATGTAAAGATTATAACTAGGGTTGTCAAATAGTAATGTTTTGCCTATCCGGTTACTCGGATAATCGTTCGACCGATTAACCGGTTAACCGGTAGTTTACTTTGATGTTTGAAGGAATATCTATAGTACCCTACAAATAGATATAAGAAGATGTGGTATGAGTGTCAATGTGACAACCTTCCATCCAAGTCATACATTTACGTTTTAATAATACGATGAATTAAAGTTTGTCTTTGGGTATTATAAGGCTTGTCTATGAAGATTCTTGAAGAAGTTTGACTTTTAATAATCAAATACAGCGTATCAACTGTGACGTTTTTACTAACTTCAGATTGAAAGATAATAAAACAAAACGTCTTGATCTCGTAGAATTTAATATTGTCTGAAAATCATGATTCTTTCAGTTTCTCTTGCTGTCTTTTAAAATAATGTGAAGTTTTTCAATTTGAAATGATTAAGCCTGTTACTCGTACTATCAAGTATACATTGATTACATTCACATTGGTTTGCATTTCACAATTTTTGAGTTAGCATTTCGTTTAAATTATAACAAAGCCTTGCACGACGGAGATTGCACGTTCAGATGTAGGTCTACACAATATTAGATCAAAAATAAAATAATGAAGTAAATCGTAAAACTTAATCGTATTACTGATTTAAAGTTACTGTTAAAAAACATATATACTAATTATGTTTCCTTAAGCTATTGCCCCGAGCTGAGAGACAAGTTCTAATTAATTCTATATTTTTGGATAAGCAATTACAACATTCAATATACTGGACAATTGATCTGTCAAATTAATTACCATGACAACAATTTTTAAAGAAAACATATTAATTATTTTATAAACGAGGAACTTTCAAAGTACCGTTAGAACCGTTCTCAAAGAAATGGGCAAGGAAAAGAATTTCAAGTTTGTAGGAAATCGACTGTTACCAAAAGAAACATAGGACATACTGCGGCTTGGTGTATGGAATTGCAGGGGATGGTCCACCAAAACGAATGACAACTCAATATTCCGCGAGAAACTGCTAAATTATTCGAATTGTGATATTTTATGTATATGTGAAACATTTTTACGTTATTTTTAACTGTTAATGGTTTTAGATTTTATGGAAGTAATAGGAAATATATACACAAAAAAGCAACGCGAGGGTCAGCAGGGGTTGCTGCTTCCGTGAAAGAAGAAATATTGAATTCATTTAATATTGGTATTATAGATGATACTACGGAAGGAATAATGTGGTTGGAATTTTCAGATAAGTTTTCCAAAAAAATGCTTCTACGTAGTGGCCTGTTATTTACCCCCTGCTGACACGTGTAGGCCAGTGGATGCCGACGTTTATTTTCAAACTCTTTTAAACCAAATATATTCATACCAACATAAAGGAAAAATATTTATATGCGGTGACATGAACGCACGTGTAGGTGCTAATTCTTATTTTATAGAAGGCGTCGATTTAGTGAAACCACGAAATGTCATAGATCATGTAGAAAACCACCATGGTGATGTTTTCGTGAATTTTTTAAGTGATGTCAATTTTGAAATGTTAAATGGACGATATAATGATAACGAATTTACATGTATATCAACAAACGGTAAATCAGTAGTAGATTACATATGTGTTCCCTATGAGGATATGGAATTTATCAGTGATTTCAAAATAGTATCGAAGTCGGAAATTTCTAATGATATTACATATATTCCTGATAGTTTACCGGATCACTCATTGCTTTATTGTGATTTTAAATTAACTGTCGATTTAAAACCGAATTCACAGCATGCACCGATCAGTAATACACGTATAAATTATAATTTTGGAGCGGTTCCTAGTGATTTCTTATTGAATCAGGAAATTCAGGTGAAATTAATTGAAACAATTGAGAAAATTGAAAATTAGATAGAAAAATCAAATGATGTGCAAAATGCATACGATGAGTTTCAGGATTTAGTTAAATGTGAAATCAATAACAAATAACCAACTTATAACAATGCTACTGGTCGTGATAAAAGTAAGAAAATGTGTTATAAACCGTATTGGAATGAAAATCTTTCAGCCCAATGGAAGACCGTATGCAAATCCGAGAAGAAATGGTTACGTTTCACCGGTCCGAACTGTACAAAGCGTAAACTGAAGGAAGAATATTGTGTAGAAAGAAAAACTTTTGATCGCTTAAACAAAAAATTGAAAAGACAATTTCAGAGTCAAGAGCGACAGAAACTTGAAGACAAACTCGATGAGACTAATCAGCGTGACTTTTGGAAGTCAATAGGAAATTTAGGCATCGCTAGTAACCGTAAACGTTGTATACCATTAGCTATAGTGGACGAGGATGGAAACGAGGCAACGGATAAAAATGTTGTACTTAACAAATGGAAAAACGATTTTCAGACTTTATTCCATCAAAATGGTAACAGTGACTCGGACCTTGATGAATCAACATTTAATACCGAAGTCAATGTTTTGCCGTTAAAGTTTTACAGGCAGTATTACGTGCAAAGTTGCGCAAGGCAGCTGGAATAGACGATATTTCAGCTGAAGTTTTGAAAAATGACACCGCAGTAAATCAATTATTCCAAATTATAAGTGGGTGTTTCAACATTAGTAGAGTTCCAACTCAGTGGACTAGTGGAATCATAAACCCTATTCTTAAACAAGGAACAGATGATGACAGACAACCATTGAATTACAGGGGGATAACTTTAATTTCAGTGCCTTGCAAAATTTATTGCAATATTCTCAATCACCGTCTAAGTACCTGGCTTGAGAAAAACAACGTTTTATGCGACGAACAAAATGGGTTCAGGAAAGGTCGAAGCTGTGAAGAACATATCCATTCTCTATATTACGTCTTAAACGATCGTAAAATTTCTAAAAAATCGATATATGTGTGTTTTGTAGACATGCGCAAAGCTTTCGACACCGTACAACATAACTTATTATGGTATAAACTTCAGAAAATTGGTGTGCGTGGAAAATGTTTAGCAGCAATTGAGTCTTTATATAAGGAAGTCAAATGTACTATTCGCGTTAACAATGACCATACCCCGTGGTTCAACGTAGAGACCGGAGTGAAACAGGGCTGTATCATATCACCGACATTGTTTTCTGTGGATATCAATGACCTCTCACAACGTATCAATTCCCTTGAGTGTGGATTACAGCTTGATGTTTTTTGTCTCAGTATACTGCTTTATGCTGACGACATAGCTTTAATTGCATCCGATGAAAGTAGTCTTCAACGCATGCTTGATATTGTGTCTGACTGGTGTACATCATGGAAACTGTCCATAAATGTGAATAAAACTAAAGTCGTTCATTTTCGACCGCAGTTTTTCGATCGTTCTAAATTTAACTTTAAATGTATGGAGAATAACATCGACTATTGTGACTCATATAAATATCTTGGTGTTTGGATGGATGAACATCTTACATTTACGAAAAACTCAAAAGAATTAGCTAAAGCAGCCAGTCGTGCTCTGGGAAGTTTAATGACAAAAGTGGTATTAGCAGGAGGAATGACTCATAAGGTGTACACTTAACTTTATACAGCTACGGTGGAGCCGATATTACTATACGGAAGTGGCATTTGGGGCACTAAATTGTTTAGTGCTATTTCAGCTGTACAAAACAGAGCCTGCAAATATTTTCTCTCCGTTGGAAAACTGACCTCGAATGTAGCTACTCGCGGTGATATGGGATGGACATCTTGTCACACAAAACAACGAATACATTACTGTAGGCTATTGTGTAGACTTCTTCGCACCGAACAAAATAGAACATCATATAAAATATTGAAATCGACATCTAGGAAGAAAAAGGGCTGGGCTTTTGAAGTTGAAAAAATTGTAAATAGTTTAAACATTAGAGATATTGTATACGACTTGCCTTATTCCATAAAAAAATGTTATGAGAACTGTTATTGAAAAATTAATAGAACTCGACAATACAGAGTGGCACAGAGAACTTTTCAATGATAGGCGCAATATACAAAATGGTAATAAATTACGCACATATAGACTGTTTAAAAACAATGTAAAAACTGAACCGTATGTTTGCCTAAATATGGCCAGGCCAGAAAGACGAACTATGGCTCTGTTTCGGTCCGGTGCACTACCCCTAGCCCACGAGATCGGCAGGTCCTCCAGGCCGCCTATTCCGGTAGAAGAAAGACTCTGTGTGTTTTGTAATCTTGGTTATGTAGAAAATGAAAAACACTTCCTTCTTGAATGTGAACTTTATAGTGACTAACGATATAATTTATTTTCCGAATGCTCTAAATATATTGATCACTTTAGCAATCTTGATATGGACGATAAATTTATACAAATCATGAACTGTTCACATATCCAACACTATTTGTGTAAAATATTACATAAGTTTTTTATTCGAAGAAAATTATTTTCATAACAAATATATTTTAATCAGAATTTACAACTGTTCTTTAACGTAAATATGTCTACCAGCAGAACATTTTAATACAGGCAATAATTTTTAAGCTTTATATTACATTGTATACGTCAATTTTAACCATAGTCAAGAAATTATTATATATTCAGATTTTTAATTTGTTTTTAAAATATAATTGATATAAGAAAATTTTACAAGTATAAGAACTACGATATAGGAAAATTTTATAAGTATAAGAAACAATTTTAATGAGTAATGTTTAGTTGTTTTAACTATTGATCATTAGTTGTATAAAGTTTTATACTGTTAGTGTCTCATAAGTCAGTATTTATGGCTGGATATTGATTGTTTTATGTGTAAATATTATAATTGTTGTATATGTTTTATGGCAATCAATATGTGACACTTTAATAAACAAATTTATATTTATAATTTAATGATTTCAATACAAATTTATATCAAATCTTTAAAAACTGAAAAAAAGTCCGGTTAACCGGTTAGCGTTTTTGGTATTCGGTATTAGGTCGTTCAAACGGTTAACCGGTTAACCGTTGACAACACTGATTATAACCTATTAAGATTGTCTTTAGATATAAATAAAATAGATTAATGTCTATTTTACTGTTATGTTGAAATACAAGCAGGAAGTTAACACTTGATTTCTTCAATTCACAGAAACCTGTGTCTAAAACAGTTTGATACACATTATTGAAGATCCAATAAAACAATTAGAGTCAGGGTTAAAACACAGGTTCGTACAGGTTACCGGAAACACAGATGTATTCTGTGGGGCCCTATTCAATCTTTTGATAAAAGGGTGAAAATGTGTTTACGACAGTGGTTTGATAGAAATGTTTGTCGTTCTCTGTTTGTTTGCAATCGAGGTTCCAGTCGTTTTTTGGCTTATTATTTCGTTAAACATTGGGTAGAGGGAGGATTAGTAAAGGCAACAGTACTATACCACTGTTCAAAACTCATTAATCCATGGACAAAAAACAATATCGGGGTAACTAAAACTGAGGGAAACGCATTAAATATCAAAGAAGAACAACGACACAACATTAAAATGTAACACACACAGAAACGGACTAAGTATTAGACAAAAAAAAAATCCTATGAGAATAACAAATATAACATCAAAACCAATTACATGAATTTGGGATAGATAAGTACCGTGACACGTCTTATATTATTGTGAATTCACACTCAAAAATAAGAGAAAACAAACGACACAACAGAAACACAACGTTAAAATGTAATACACACAGAAACGAACTATAATATAACAATGGCCATATTCCTGACTTGGTACAGGACATTTTTAAAGGAAAAAATGGTGGGTTGAACCTGGTTTTGTGGCATGCCAAACCTCCCTCTTTTGTGGCCATGTGAAATATAACATTAAAATGACCACACAACATTACAGGACTACAATGTAAATGAAAAGGAGAACACAATTGACAAAGAAACACACGAATAATAGCTAAAAAAAAGGCAACAAGTTTTAAATTTTAATACGCCAGAAATGCATTTTGTCCACACAAGACTTACTAGTGACGCCCAGATAAAAAAGTTTGAAAGCCGAAACAAATACAAAGTTGAACAGCATTGAAGACCAAAAGTTCAAAAAAATGTGCCAAAAACGGCCAGGGTTTTCTGTTAGGTACAAGAATATCCCTATTATTCAGAATAATTTATACTTTTGCAAACAGTAAATTTTATAAAATGACTATACAAAATATGTACATGATAAAACTCAAGTATTAACTAATTACAGGAAACATCCGAAATACATGACATAACCCGACAGATGCATAACAAAAAATAGACACATCCGAATAAGGAAAAACCTCAACGCCAAGTGACGTCATATTTGAAATTGTAAAAAATGACAAAAAAATGACGTCACATTTGAATTTGTAAAACAGTTCATCAAAAATGAAAAATGACGTCACATTTGAATGAATAAGATACAATACACATACAGAAGGGGAGGGTACTAATATGTCGTTCTCCGTTTGGTTTTAATTGACCATTGCTAATACTTTCGTTTTTTTAAATAATTGCATCTTTTAGTCTAACATTGGGTAAAGAGGGGACTAAACATAAAAAGGGGGGATGGTCCAAATATGTCGTTCTCTGTTTGTTGTAATCTACGATCCAGCCGTCTTTTTTATCAGGACTTCAGGTGCCTGTGTTTTCATATTACAAGGAGGAATAGATCATTTCGACACGTTCAACACCCATTTTATTTTTAGACAGTTCTGCACATGAGTAAAATGGGTATATGTCGTTTAATTTAGCAAAATTATGCACTTGCAATGGAATACAGGATACTTATTGGACCAAAAGAGGGACGAAAGATACCAGAGGGAGAGTTAAACTCTTCTTCCAGGTAAGGAACCGAATTCAAATTTTGAATGTATGAGGTCCCGGATATCGATAGAAAATAAACAGTCAACGCCATGGCTAGTTTACATTCGTGAAAAGGAAAGGGTATTGTAGTTACGACATAAGGAACATATCCGATATCATATGTGAAACTAACTGTCTTATTTTCTATCCTTTCTATCTTTACTTTCACTTGGATTTCGTGGACAGAACGCCGACTGAACATGTGCGAAAGCGTAAATGACACGGATCGATAACAGTCTCTGAATTTGGATATTTTCTCAAAAAATTATGTTTTCTGTGGAAAAAGATCTTTTTTCAAAGACACATTTAGGAAGTACACAACACTACATTTATACGTCATATCACAAATATTTCCGACTTTGTTTGATTTTAGAGGAGTTGAGGCTCAAAGAATTAGTAGTATAGATGTAAACAATTATAAATACATATATTGATGTCAACTGATTTATTCGATTATAGACAAGTGTCAACTACGTTTTATAATCATTTGAGAATGAATAAGAAAATAAATAAGGAAAACAATAAATTGACGTTAAATTATTTCAGAATGAAATGTAGAATGGAACGTCGATGCAGATTTTCTTGATTATGATCCCATCACTAGGCCTCAAATACCTGATACTAAATCAGTTCTTGTTTCTGTTGAACAGGACGTTCTAACGTACATGGAATCTTTACACCATAAGTTCCGACTGTTGAAGTTTAAAATCATCCCGTCTAAAATTTTACAGACGGCATCACGAGTTGGTTTACACTTATAGTATATCGATCTGTTTCTCAGATAAAACCGGATACTTGTTGTAACCATAATCTCGTCCTCAATTTAGGAGTAAAACATACCGAATGAGAATTACCATAGGGTTTGTTCTTACGCGAAGAGGACGTCCATTTTTGGAGCAGGATATACACACCCTTCACGAGTACTACAGAACTCCGCCGTTTGTGATGGGGTTCACGTTGATTGGTCGTATTGTAAAATATTTGTATTGTAAGTTTGGTTATAATTAGTTTCATGTGATAGAAATTGCCCCAATCTCATCCATATTGTGGTTCAATTTAATTGAACAATGTAATAACATAACATCTGCTCACATGTCGGCGTTTTATTTAAAAATAAATATTATCATTCCAAATTTATTTTGAAAACATGTTCATAGTGTGAAATACTTGTAAAGACATTTGATTAAGCAGGATTAAATATCATTTATTGTATTTTGAATACTGCAATTTTCTACGGCGAACTCTCGTAAACATTATTCCCTAAACGAAATTATTTTTCTTTTCTTTGTCATGTTCCTTTCGAGGGAAGGTGATGGTTCCTTTTTTAGGGAAAATAAAGCTCCTTATATCTTCCCTACGTTAATAACATAAACAGCACCAATGTATCTGCAACAGATGCGCATTTCGACAATCAATGTCTCTTCAGTTATGCTCGAAGCCAAAATATTTGAAAATCTAAAATATAAAGAGCGATGAAATTCCTTGTTTCCTTTACTATGCTTTGTCTACCCACTTTTATATATTTCAACGAACGGATATGTTATATTTAATACCGGGAAATAATTAAACCAGGAATGTCGATATGAAAAAAACTCTAACCTCTTTTACTGAAATAAAGATTTGATTATTAACTGATGTGTTTTAGACATGCTAGAAAGACTTGCTTTAGCATTATCATATTACAAACAGGATAAGACCGAAAATATGAATACGATATATGCTAACTTTTTCATGATTTATTGATTAAACTTATTAATTTATCATTTTGGTATGCTCTTAAAACATTTTCTCATTGGTACAAATACTGATTTTATTTGTGCACGTTCAATATTTTATAAAACCAGTTGATTGTTGATAGATGCCTTCATTCATAACGTATCATTGTAAATATAACGGAATTTGATGCGTTTTGTATTTTAATTTTGCCATGTCATTATGGACTTTCCAAATTGATTTACCTCTAAGTTCAGTTTTTTCGTGAGTTTACTTTTTTTTCAAATGGAAAAAAAAAAAATAAAAAGAATTGGAAACTACTGATTCTATTTTAAACAAATAAAATGCGTGTTGGAAGCTTTGGTCTTTTTCATAACCATATTTGTTTTAACTCTTGAAAAATCGGTCATGTATTTCATATACACGTTTGTTTAATTAATCATCATATCGCGATATATGTTTATACATTGAATGGTATCAGAAGACGACTTGTACTATCTTACCATTATCTGTAAATCTGTTTACATTTGTATATTGTATCGTATTACTGCGTCATCTATTATCTTATTTGTTTTATAGGTACATTATATGGGTTTATTAAAGTTCATTTTCATATTCCATGTTTATAGGTAGTGTGTGATAAGATACAGAAGACAGACAGATCATACGATATGTGTCCGAATTATTCAAGGTTTAATTTATATCATTATTTATTTGTCAATTTGATGTGTGTACTAAAGTTTACTTATTAAGTAATCTATACACAAGGGCAAAATAAAATATGCATAAACCACTTCATACGGATTTAATATAAAGAAAAACTATTTTCAAACACAACCATTCAAATAGCGAAACGAAAACTTGTTTACAACTTGAAATATATGTTTGAAACATTAGAATACAATGTATAACCGATACTATCATGTCACTGATTGGACATTCTGATATTTTAATCAATACTTGATGGGTTGATACTTTACCACGTTATCAAGAGGGACGAAAGATACCAAAGGGACAGTCAAACTCATAAATCTAAAACAAACTGACAACGCCATGGCTAAAAATAAAAAATCGCGATATATGTTTATACATTGAATGGTATCAGAAGACGACTTGTACTATCCTACCATTATCTATAAATCTGTTTACATTTGTATATGTAAGTTTCAACTTCATATTCTCGTCTGAACATCATATTAGAGTCTTATCATAGTGTGAATTCTCTTGAATGTTCTTTGGAGTTGACGTACACAACGCGTTGAACATGTTGAACGTATCTAAAAT
Organism: Mytilus edulis; assembly: GCF_963676685.1. Lineage (NCBI taxonomy): Eukaryota > Metazoa > Mollusca > Bivalvia > Mytilida > Mytilidae > Mytilus > Mytilus edulis. The sequence goes on from NC_092350.1 coordinate 88,068,237, forward strand.
TACTCTAAAAAAGTAATTGTTATATTCACAAATATTTCAGACGTTCAAACTAAAATAATAAAAACAGTGAAATTGTTTTGAAATAAGAGCATAACAATGGTCATTTAGACGGATGGTTTTTTAATACAGGTTCAATTTATATTAAATGTACTACAGATGGATCTAAATTGAGTGGTTTTTTTTTAACGCGGGGTTTAAATTTATACATTGGTATATCAAGCAGGTTTGACAGTAGTCGTAATTGACACTGGAAATAAATGTATAATGCTCAATACTTTGTATTTTCATTGATTGCTTTAAGTATACTGTGTGACAAATCTTTTTGCGTGACTGTGTTCAAGTCAGCACCTATTTGTTGACCTGAAATATGAAGTGTTTATAAGTGTCAGACCACCAATTACTCTCTCCTATGTAGCACGTACCTCAACTAACCAACAAATTTGCAGAAATGAACTATACTTAGACCATTTTGAGTCAAAATTACTTCTCAATGAGTTTGAATTAAAATTGATGATTAATACACTCCATAATATACTTATTTTCGATTTCCAAAAAACTAAAGGGTTATTTTTGGAGTACGTCTTTTTAAAGGTCAGTTTTTTTTTTTCTTAAGGGGCTTTAAAATTTGTTAAAAATTGGCATGCAGAAAGCTGATACATGTACAAATCAGGATAAACCTGGTTTCTATGAAGTTAAACTTCAGGTATTATATTTAGAAAGCTGTGAAAATTGCCAAATTTGGTTGCACTGATAGGAATATTTAATTGGTGGTCTGACACCTTATAGTTTCTTGTCATAGAATAGTGAATTCTTTAAACATTCTCGATAAATACGCAGTCCTGAATAACAATCGCTTATTTTTTTGGGGAATGAAGGTACAAGTTGTAAAATCCAATTACATGTGTATGTTTGATCAATATTAAAACCAAGTTCGTTTAAACAGGTCATATGTTGGCAATTTAAATTAAAATTAAACCAAGCATCATATGTTCCAACATACTTATGTAGTTCATATCAAACATTACCCCACCTGATTAAGGAATGATACTACTTAATTCATAAGGATATTTTATAATATTCTGGTACATCACTAAAAGTGACTAGGTAGATATTTTTTTCAAGTAAATCATGTTTTATTGATAGTTTTTCACATGAAATGCCGGTACCTTATCCTGGTCTCGTTAACCTTAGTAGTGTATAATACATTATGTTAGTGTTTGTTAGTTTAATTAGTTTGTAATACATACATTTATAAATTATAATATATCCAACTAATTGTTAGTCAAGATACATGAATTAATATTTTCTACGTTATGTTTTGCAACTATATATTAATACTATGTTTTATAATATTTCAGTTTAAAGATCTTTTTGAAATTTGCAAATTAGATTACCTTTACGTTTTTTTACACATCTGTTCACTTCAAAATACAAATAAGATTTATGTCATTATAATGTCGGTCTTTGTTTTTATATCCAAAGACTATATCTATTAAGTTTTTATCTTACAGAAGTTTATGATATTCATTTTTTCTGTTATTTTATTCCACATGTCTTTTAAAATTCCACAATCGTTCAAAACAAATGTTGATAATTGTCTGTGCATTTACATAAAGCACACTCTGAGGTATTTGATATTTTCCATTTGAAAAGATTTTCTGTGTTCGGTACTACATAGCTAAATAATTTCCAATTATAAACCTTAAGCTTGTTTATATATATTTCTTTGTTTGTAAAGGATAAGGAGTTTCTAATTTGTAATGATTTTACGACTTATATGCGGTATGGGCTTTGCTCGTGGTTGAAGGGGCAATACGGTGACCTATAGTTGTTCATGTCTGTGTCATTTTTGGTCTCTTGTGGAGAGTTGTCTCAACATGGCAATCATACCACATCTTCTTTTTGTTGTTGTAATCAATTAAATGACTGGAGAATTTCAGAAAAGGTATCAAAAGTTCACAAGAATTATTTTAGCGCTTATCTGTATATTATGATCATTCATTACTATAAATAAAGTGTATTTACTTTAAATTCTAAGTTTACTAATCGATCCATGGTGGTCATTGATATAGTATAGAGACCCTCTTTTTAATAAACTATGTGACCGCCGTGGATTGTAAACTTGAAAATGATAGCAGATAGAATTTAAATACACTTTATTCGTAGTATATGTATGTTCAAAGAAAAACGCAAACCGGAAGTCTAATCTGACTTAAAATTTCGCTCAATGACGGGACAATATCCGGATGCCTCTTTTCTCGTTTTTCTCCCAAAATAACTCAATCTGAAGAATCATATGAATTGATGACAAATGCGACTATGTACTGTACCCATAGGTCTTTCAACCCCTCATCCTTATTCCCAAAAATTCCCATTTTTTTGTTTTATATTTATTTCAATATGAACATACGTTTAGTATATAAAAAACATTCATTACTATAAATAAAGTTTGTTTGCTTTTTACGATCAATTATCAGTTTACTAATCAATCAACGGCGGTCATTGATATACATGTATTATATAGACCCTCTCTATTTAATATACTTAGTGACTCCATGAATGTTTGTAAAAGATTTAATGACTGGAGAATTTCAGAAAAGGTAGCAAAAATCATACGGGTACTTTAGAACAAGCCAATTGTTTTTCTGGCGCGGCTCCTCATTTTTTCGTCCCAAATTTCCATTTATTTTTTCTATTAATTTCAATGATGTTAGCGTTTCTCTGTATATTATGAACATTCATTGCTATAAATTGGGGGGGGGGGCATAAATAAAGTGTATTTGCTTTTTACTATTAATTCCCAGTTTACTTATCGATCCACGGCGGTCATCGGCATATTATATAGACCCTCTCTATTTAATAAACTCTGTGACCGCCGTGGATAGTTAACTTGATAATGATAGCAGATAGCAAATACACTTTATTCATAGTTTTACAGAAAAACGCAAACCGGAAGTCTAGTCCGACTTAAAATTTCGTCCAATGACGGAAAAATATCCGGACGCATTTTTTTTTCGTTTTTCTCCCAAAATAACCCAAATTGAATAATTATAAGAATGGATGACAAATGCGACCATACATGGTACATATAGGACATAGAGGCATAATGATTCATTTATTGTGAGAGGTAGAGAAGCGACACACAAAATGTGGTCTTCTCGTTTAATAGTATAGATATCAAAGTTCCCACCTTGTCGCACATAAACATGGATAACATCATTAATGATTTTATTAAGGTTAGCAAATGTCCATGTCCGTGAAAAAAAACCTTTGCAAAGACGAAAACAAAATGAGACTACAGTTGCTGGCTTCACTACCTCCTGAACACGGGGAACAGTTTGAAAGACCCAAATACTAAAATATGACAAAGATCAATACTTATAGAATCTGTTAACACTGTCATGTATGTAAATATTTCATAATGGAAAACCGAGTCTTTTTTACAACCACAAAATTAAAGGATCACAGATATTTCTTTAACTATCTATATGAAAGTTGCTGCCCTCATGAACATTAACTTCGGCTGTTTACACTTGTAAGTTTGTCTTATGGGTAATTGTGTTTTTCAATGTTGTTTCGTTGCTGTCTGGTTAAAGCATACATGCAATCTCCGTGTCATCACCAAACATATTAAATTTCAAATACCCGATTATATAGCCATTATATCAATGGCTATATATCGGGTAATTCAAACACTTATTTCTTCGCATAGAAACAACTATTCGTTAATCTAAGCATGGGACGAATACTTTATATCAAGAACTATAAATGGGGATGCAAAAAATGAAAAAAAATGGTAAAAAACCGGTAAAAATAAATTGCGTCACACGTATATAAAAAATTACATGTGCGAGGACATAAGTATGCTAATTCATGCATTTCCATATAAGGTAGTGTTCCTGACCTGTTTAATGCTGGTATAATTTATTTTTTTGATTTAAGAAATAAAGTGGTATCATCTGCTAACTGGGAAATTTTCAAATTATGTTTTGAATTGTCAAGTTTGATTTCAAAACCTCTTTTGATTTAATCATTGCTAAATCTACATGCCATGATTTCAACTGCGATCACGAAGATCATGTAAGAGCAGGGGCATTCTTGACGTACCCCTTTTAGGACTAATAGGTGCAGAAATCCATCCATTATTAAACACTAAGCTATTTATATCAGACTATAAGGTCTTGATCCAGCTAATGGATGAATTATTAAAGCCCCAATGTTCGAGTGTTTTTTTACATAAAGAGCCATTGTAAAGTATCAAATGTATATGAGTAGCCTTGAAACAAAATTGCACTTTCAACATTATTGTAAACAGTTTAATACCAAGTTTAATTGCGTCCCAAAGAAAGATGCACATCCGTAGTTGTGTCTTGCAGGATGGTTTTGTATTTTGCATTTTTTATTTCTATTTCTTACAGTTATTAAATTTTTGGCTGTTACGCTTTGTAATTTAAGAGAAACGCCTTGGTGGTCTGTACTTTTTATTAATTGGGGTCTTATGTCGCTTGATTTTGTGTTAAGCACAAAATCTTTATAAATTAAAAAGTAATCAATTCGACTTGCTTGACTGAAGTTTTGTCTTTTCCAGGTAAACTGTATTTTTTGGGGATACATATATACAAATACTAGCATCAATCCAACAGATAGTAATTGTTGCACGAATATTCAATATTTACAAATATGAATGTTTAGTTAATTACAGACATAAACATCACAACAAAATAATTAAAGGAAGACAAATCAAACTTTAAATCATTTTTTTAATACTAGAAAGTAGGGAAATATTACAGCACAAACTTTTCTTCTTACTTTTTAAAATTTGATTGCCGTGATTCATTATAAAAATGTTGAAATTAGCAATCAAAATGCATGTACCAATAGTTACCAAAGATACTAGAATTATAATTTAGTCCGCCAGACGCGCGTTAGTCAGGAATATGACAGTTGTTGTCTATTCATTTGATGTGTTTTATCCTTTGAATTTGCCATTCGGTTATGGACTTTCCGTTTTGATTTTTCATTGCAGTTAAGTATTTTTGAGATTTTACTTTTTGCATTGTTCCTGACCTGGTGTGATACTATAAGAAACTAGACACATTGTGAATTATCATATACACTGATAAGAAACCCAATCATCTGATTGTTAAGAAATACTTTGCGTCCCTTTATCAGCATGAAATGACAGATTTACAGCTTTAGTTTACAATTTTGTAATTGTAAGAAGATCTGAAATTTTAATTTTAAAGGGATTGGAGGCAAGACTAGTCAAATTATAAAAATCAAATGCCCACCTACGAAAGATCTAATTAACCCCCTCAGATCAGTTTTTTTTTTAATTTAAATGGACAGCTTTATACATGTTATAAGCAAATTATAGGTGCTGAGATTGGAGCAGTACCGAACCCTAAAATGTGTGATGTTTTTATGTACATAATTTTGAACATGAAAAACTATCTTTTGCTGATATTTTTTTCAATTTCTCTGGAAGGTTTTGTTAAGATATAATATTAATAAAACAACGGCAACATTTAGGAAATTTAGGAAGTATTAGAGTAAGCAAATAATCAGCACCCGTTACGATAGAAATTAAATTTCTCGAAGTTAATATTTTCAAGGAAACCAAATTCTAATGAAAACCTACTTGATGTAAAAATCACACTTTAAGTACAGCTCTTTATAAGAACCAGGCAGAGTGCCATATACATGTGATATATGGGGGGTTCCAGATTTTATCTATAATTGGACTAATAGAAGCAATAGATGAATAAAACTCAAAAAATAATTTTGAATGTGAAAATATGAGTGGTTGCCATGGTAACGGACACACTATTTTTGGGTTGTTAAGCATTGTAAAATCATTAAAAAATTAGCTAAATCACCACATTTTAGAGCCTGATTATGTTTAGAATCATGCATTTTTCATTAATGTTCATATGTAACATTTATACAACTTGGTTTAAGCTTCATTTTAGTGAAGATTGCATGTCAACCAAGTTTGTATATTTTTTGCAAAATTTTGCGAAAAAATGCATATTTTCAACATTTCTGAAATTGGGATTTTTTCGAAATTATCAAATTTTCTCAGGTGTTTTTAAAAAAAGTGCAAATGTGTACAGAATAGTTAGCACTGTAGTAATGAAGTTTGGATACTACTTTACCAAATTAAATAGAAAAATGCCTGGGATTTTTTTTAGTTTTATCACCATAGCAACCGATTTTTTCCTTGGAAACAGAGTTTTTATTTGCAGAATATTGCAGTTTTAGAGCTTAAATGTCCTGAATTGTTTTATAACCAATAAGAAAATACATAAAAGCCAACTCAAACTTTAAATTACTATCGTCAAGTGTTGTTGACTTCAATTGTTACCACGGAAACACATATTATCCATAGCAACATCCACTTAAAACTGCAAAAATAGAAATTTATGTAAAAAAATACATAAATAGAGGGTGTTTATTTTCAAATTGGAATATGGCTTCATTCTTTGCTTCACTCACAGTCTTGTCTGGGGTTTTTTTCCTTCAGATTGTTCAATAAATGTAATATATAATGTAACATTGGGGTTGGAGGGGGGGAGGGGGTAGGGGGGTATGTTGATTTTTTTAAATGTTGCATACAAGTAGATACTTAAAAAGATAATTGCATTTGGTCGGACTTTGTTCCGAGTTCATCATCTGATTATCAATTTTTGGAAGTTAGCAGATGATGAACTTCATGGGTTTACAATATCTGGGCCAACCTGGCTTATGGCAAGGCAAGATAGATATGGCCCTAACAATTGTAAGAAAATTCTTAATTTCTTATGGCACACACTCGTCTAAGATGTTATTCCAGCATAAATCACAAAATTGACCTGTAACATAATATTAACAAACCAATAATAGAATCATTTGGTCAAAGCATTTCTAAACTGAAACTTAAGTGTGATGGACGGACGGATAGACGGACAGGCAAATTGAACACATTTTAAGTTGGTGGTGACTTAAAAAAATTAATAATAGTCAATTGTTGATCGCTAACATTAGAAGTCCAGTATAATGGAATCCTCTTTAAATATACATGTAGCTATTAACATATCATTAATAACTCCTTTGTTGTACTACTATCCCGCAATTAAAATTCAGGATCTCCGAGATAGACAAATAGAATACGTCTGCTAAGTTGGAATTGTGCTAATCCCGGTAAAATAATTATGCTATTACCGGCAAGATTATCATATCAAAATTATCAAGCAAAATAATTGTATCAATTATGAGTTATTCCTTACTATGCGTCGTTCTACATACATCTCATAAGTTCAAGATTCCGATAACACTATATCTTGTTTTGTGTGTGTGTGTGTCAAAAGGAAGGTTGGGATTGATTTTTGGAGTGTTGGTCACAACAGTTTAGGAATTAGGGGCCAAAAAGGGCCCGAATAAGCATTTTCTTGGTTTTAGCACTATAACTTTAGTTTAAGTAAATAGAAATCTATGAACTTTATACACAAGGTTTGTGACCACAAAAGGAAGGTTGGGATTGATTTAGGGAGTTTTGGTTCCAACAGTTTAGGAATTAGGGGCCTAAAAAGGGCCCAAATAAGCATTATTCTTGGTTTTCGCATAATAATATTAGTATAAGTGAATAGAAATCAATAAAACTTAAACACAAGGTTTATGACCACAAAAGGAAGGTTGGGATTGATTTTGGGAGTTGAGGTCCCAACAGTTTAGGAATAAGGGGCCAAAGAGGGCCCAAATAAGCATTTTTCTTGGTTTTCGCACCCTAACTTCAGTATAAGTAAATAGAAATCTATGACATTTAAACACAAGGTTTATGATCATAAAAGGAAGGTTGGGATTGATTTTGGGAGTTTTGGTCCAAACGGTTTAGGAATAAGGGGCCCAAAGGGTCCAAAATTGAACTTTGTTTGATTTCATCAAAATTGAATAATTGGAGTTCTTTGATATGCCGAATCTAACTGTGTATGTAGATTCTTAATTGTTGGTCCCGTTTTCAAATTGATCTACATTAAGGTCCAAAGGGTCCAAAATTAAACTAAGTTTGATTTTAACAAAAATTGAATCCTTGGGGTTCTTTGATAATTATGCTGAATCTAAACATGTACTTAGATTTTTCATTATGGGCCCAGTTTTCAAGTTTGTCCAAATTGTGGTCCAAAATTTAACTTTGTTTGATATCAACAAAAATATAATCCTTGTGGTTCTTTGATATGCTGAATCTAAACTTGTACTTAGATTTTTGATTATAGGCCCAGTTTTCAAGTTGGTCCAAATTGGGGTTCAAAATTAAACTTTGTTTAATTGTATATTTGGGGTTCTTTGATATATGCTTAATCTAATCATGTATTTAGATTTTTGATGTTTGGGACCGGTTATCAAATTGGTCCACATTGAGGTCTAAAGGGTCCAAAATTGAACTTTATTTGATTTCATAAAAAATTGAATTCTTGGGGTTCTTTGATATGCTAAATCTAACCATGTATTTTGATTTTGGATATTGGACCATAATAGGTAATGTCCAATTTAAAATTTAAAGCTTTTAAGTTTAAGTTCTGAGACCACATTCATTATGTGTCAGAAACCTTTCAAAGTTTGTTGTGTCAACTATTTAATCACAATCTAAATTCAGAGCTGTATCAAGCTTGAATGTTGTGTCCATACTTGCCCCAATGTTCAGGGTTCGAACTCTGCGGTCGTATAAAGCTGCTCCCTGCGGAGCATCTTGTTTTAGGTTCAAATTTCAAAAAAATATTTTGCTATTCTGAACGTTTTTTTAACCTTTACATGAATTACGCCCCTATTTTCTGTATCTGTCTCTGTAACCTTTATAAAAGACTGCATTAATCCTGAGATTTGGAATGAAACCACTAAGCTGAGAATATTTGCATAAATACAAGATTAATAACAGTAATAATTTGAAGACAAATTCCACACATGGTCTTATTTAATTAAATGCAACACTAGAAACAGCGCAGTACATACCAATGTTATTTTTCTTTGTAATTATCAATGTTTTCTAGTCCCAACAAGTTGTAATCATTCATGAATACAAGACTTTAGTGTCCCATGTGTAAAAAAAGAATAAATTTCCGATGTCCCACGCGTTGTGCACACATTTGATCGATTCAAGGTACAATGGCAAAAACTAAAATAAACACTTGTATGGCCGCACTGCAATTTGGGAGGGGGGAGGGGTCGTTGTAGTAGGTTTAATCCATGTCCATCAGTACATTAGTCGTCACAAAGTTGGTTTCTATTTTGCAATTATAGTTTGCCTCAATCAAATCTTATGAAACATGTATACACAATGCTTATTACCACAAAACAGAGATCAAGTTTGAATGTTGTTGGTTACAACTATTAAGAAATTTCTAAAAGTGACCATTTGATCTTAAGATGTGGTATAATTGTTAATAAGACAACTCTCTACAAGATACTAATGATCATAAGATAGTATCCAGAAGTAAATTTTGTAAAAATAAAATTCTATTTTTTTCCGTATTTTCTTATAAATGGACTTATTTTTTTCTGCGGGGAAACATTACATTTACTCTGTGGTTAAAGTTTTTAGAATTTTAATAACTTTCTCAAACTATCCTGGGCATGCTGGGTTTGTACCAAACTTGGACAGAAGCTTATTTATGATCATAAGATAGTATCAAGAAGTAAATTTTGTAAAAAGATAAATCCATTTTTTCCGTATTTTACTTTTAAATGGACTTAGATTTTCTTCCAGTTAACATGACATACAGTCTGCAATAAAAGTTTTTAAAACATTTATTAGATTCATAAACTATCCTGGATTTTTACCAAACTTGGACAGAAGCTTCTTACGATCAAAAGACAGTATCAAGAGGAATATTTTTACCGATTTTTTTCCTCATTTCTGTTGAGCCTGCGATTTACAGCAAAAGTAGGCAAGACACTGGGTTCTGCAGAACGCTTACAAATTTATTCTTAAGGCATTCAAATGAATAAAACTTGAGGTTTCCCAAAATCTGACAAAAATCCCAAAACATGACAACTACAATGTACCTTAACTTAGCTCTGAAGCTAAATCCAAGTTATATCGATGTTATATGAGAAATTTCTGAGAGAGAAAAAATGATTCTTTTTATAATCAGGCTCGCCGACCAAACGTTATCTTTTCAAAAATCTTCATGTATGATATCTTTAAAAAAATGAACCTACCCCCCCCCTTTTTTTACCTTCAACCCCAATATTACATTATATATTACATTTATTGAAATATCTGAAGGAAAAAAACCAGACAAGACTGTGAGTGAAACAAAGCATGCAGTCATGTTCCAATTTGAAAATAAACACCCTCTATTTATGTATTTTTTTACATAAATTTCTATTTATGCAGTTTCAGAGTGGATGTTGCTATGATTAATATGTGTTTCTGTGGTAACAATTGAAGTCAACAACACTTGATGATAGTAATTTAAAGTTTTTATGTATTTTCTTATCCGTTATGAAAAAATCCAAGACATTTAAGCTCTTAAACTGCAATATTCTGCAAATAAAACTCCGTTTCCAAGGAAAAAAATTGGTTGCTATGGTGATAAAACTGAAGAAAATCCCACGCATTTTTCTATTCAATTTGGTAAAGTAGTATCCAAACTTCATAACTACAGTGCTAACTATTCTGTACACATTTGCACTTTTTTGAAAAACACCTGAGAAAATTTGTTAATTTCGAAAAAATCCCAATTTCAGAAATATTGAAAATATGCATTTTTTCGCCAAAATTTTCAAAAAAATTACAAATTTGGTTGACATGCAATCTTCACTAAAATGAAGCTTAAACCAAGTTCTATCAATGTTAGATTTGAACATTAATGAAAAATGCATGATTCTATTCATAAGCAGGCTCTGAATTGTGGTGATTTAGCTGTTTTTGAAAGATTTTACCAAGCTTAACGACCAAAAAATAGAGTGTCCGTTACCATGACAACCACTCATATTTTCCCACTTAAATTTTTTTTTTTAGCAATATTCATTTACTGCTTCTACTAGGCCAATTATAGATAAAATCTGAAACCATCATGTATCGCACTCTGCCTGGTTCTTACAAAGAGCTGTACTTAAATCAACAAAGCATTCATTTACATGTATCTTGTCGTACAAGATGCCATAGTTGACACGTGTTTAGAGGTTTTATAAAGAGCGAGGTCATCACAGACACATCAAAACTACAAATGATGATGATGATTTACAACATAGTTTGTTAAAGTTCTGATTGAAATTTATCAATGGAGGATATAAGGAGATTGAAATTCAAAAGTACATAAATGAGGCATTAGCAAGTGACGGATTTAGTAAGAAAAAAGGTCAAAGCAAACAAAAGAAAATTCCTTAGAATTGGCAAAGAAATTCAATCCGTGCATTCACATATTCAAACATAGCATCAGTAAACATTGGGATCTACTCAAACATGACGAGGTTTGCATTCTTTTCCAAGTCAAACCAATAATAGCTTATACAAAGCATTAACATATTGCCAATCTTTAACGTCGACAAAATTCAAATAATATTATAGGTGAATCACGTATGATGGCGGGCCTAAACATTGCCTAAACCCATTCACAAATGTAATACATTTATATAAAGTATATAAAAAAAACCGCTGAAACACGAAATTCCTGTAGGATTGGTGTAAGCAATTACAAGTCGTGTAATACTGGTATCTTTTTAATCGTGATATAGTAATATTATAGAAGTCTTCCGAATAATATTTCTTGTTCATTTGGAATTTTGATGGATGTGGGAATGCATGGACGTTAGTTGTCACTTATATACAACGGCTTTCAATGCAAAGTGACACCAAATGTTTTCGGTAATGCCAATATTTAAGCATTGAACGGTTGAGCTATCATCATTGTAACACCTGTTTCTAAATACAGATTAATTAAGATTGGTATTTTTTGTTTTTCTACGTTGCACTAAACACATGCGTCTGTTACCAAAATTTTGATTCCATATTATATCAAATAATTTGTTTTCATATATATTTATTGACACCTTTTGCATGTTCTGCATCAGAATACGACTGTAACCACAAAGCATTATGTGTTTTCAATATATCCTAATACACAAAAGGTTTCAGTACATAGTATAAGAAATGAGATTTTTCAACAAGTGTTAACAACAACTGAGCAAATCAAATCTTGATATCCAGTTGAATCTTATTCAAACAACCTTAATCCCAAATATGTATGATGAAAACACTAGATCGAAAACATATTTGTGATGACAAGTCATTATCATCTGCGCTGTTTGATGGGTTATTGTCTTATTCATGCTATTAGCGCTTATATTTACAGTCATGGGAAAGAGAAGATCTACACCAACTTGTTTAAACATTTGTATATAATCCCAAAATCATCACAGTACATAGATTTTGATAGAGCATGTAAGTGTAGTACAGCAACATTTGCAAATATGCAGATATTTGTAAAACTTTTGGGGATTTTACCAAGAAGATTAATGACTACATAAAATATCTCGAACATTAACTTACTTAAATAACGTTATCAAAAGGCAGGAGGGACTTGTAAAAACAATGTAAAAAAGATATATGTATTTACAAATGTCTGGATGACTTGTTGATTCATATACTAGTATTCACTTTCAATACACATTATGCATTCTTCTTACGACAAATACAATACAAAATAACCTATAAGGACGTGGCATGTTGTATAAAGGCAATAGTAGTATACCGCTGTTCAATCAATAGTCGTTTATCGATTAAGAGAAAACAAACCCGGTTTAAAAAATGAAACCGACTATAAACGAAAATCAATGGAACAACGGAAATACTGAACTGTGGCAAAGACCAGAGATGTTGATCTGAACATAAAAAAGGAACAATTCAAAAAAGTTTTGTAACTTTTTTTCAGTATGCTAGATTCAAAGGAAGTATGTGTTAAGCAAATGTTTTAATCGATTTATAAAATTTGTTCTATGCGAGCAAGATGTGTCATCTGTGCTGTATGAAATCATGGCAAAAAGTGATAATAATAATTAAAATGACAATGAACTTTCAAAAGTCATACAATTTTACCAAAATGGATAACCTTTAGTAGAATTTTTAAACTTTTAAAACGTCATTTTTCATCTTTTTATTTCCTATAAATTCTCATAGATTTAAACACATTATAAAAAAAACTTACCTTAGCTTCTTTCTTTAACTAATTCACCACAAAAAGTCAATGTTAATAGCTCATCAGTCAACAGAAAAATAAATGTTATCGTATATAGTGCATTATATATGGTGTTATCTGTTCGGAAACAAGGATAAATGTTACACTGTCAATTTAGTGCGCAATAAGTCGTTTAGGCTTAGTAGTATAATATGTGATGAGTAATAATTGATATCTGATTGGTAAATATGACAGAAATCTAACAACGCTTAAGTTACTCGTTTTTATGACATTTGTTTGAATGTTTGTCTTATATGTAATTTAAAATCCATTGAGACAGCAGCCCATACCAACAATTATCATTGGACACATGTCACATTTTAACTTGTCCGTATTTAATATTAAAGAAATATGTTCAAAACATCCAACAGAAACCAGATACAATCTCTAATGGACTCATAAAACAAACATAAAATTGCCAAGACATGGATGTACACTGTTAATGTTGTACTGCCTATGCGCCTCTTTTTAGAAATATACTTATTTTTACTATAATCTATATAATAAGATTATAACAATGGTAAATTGAATGATTAATTGCGTTTTTGTGTGTCATAATCGAAAGTGCAAGACCCTTGTGGGTAGTTACAGTCAGTATTAGAAATGTTCAATGATCGTTGAATTGTTAGATGATATCATTTAATATCCTTAAATTTTTACTTGAATAGAGACGGATAAGTATGGTTCATAATTCAAACTATAAGATACCACGGGATATCTATACCCCGTGAAAATGCGAAAAAACACACTTTCCTACAGAGCAAAATGTCAGTCAGTGGTGTAAATAAGGTATAAAGGCTCTGATGTTTATTTTCTTTATATTCTGGTCATCATTAAAACAAAAAAACATTACTTAAATGCTAAACTTGGAAATGTTAAGGCTAAGGGTAACAGTTATTTGTTATACTGAGTATCGACAATTTCTTTAAGATATAATTTAAGTATAAGTACCGTATACCGTATAACAGTGTATGTATTTTTTTTCATTATAATGCTGTGTAAAATTAAGCTCAAGTTAACAATTTTAGTCGAAAGACAGAAAAATTATCCACAATTATACATTTTTAGTGTTTGTTACGTCGCCATGAAATCTACACCTACTTTTTCATTGGATATCAACCCTTTTTTTAAATCTATCTTTGCAATCTTTGTCCAGCTATATTCTTGAATTCAATACACAAAGTAAATGCAGTGTTTGCACCAAGTCAGGAAAATGGCGCTCGGTATTTATGTTGTGTTTTCTTCCTCTTTGCATTCTAAACTAACCCAAGCTTTTGACATTTTGTAGTATTTATAAACTAAGTAAAAATCAAGACATCATCAACTAGTATGCTAACCGCTCAACTGTACAAACCACGTCACACTGGCTGATTATCAAGAGATAGGGTACCCTTATTTTTGTCCAGATAATTCTAATGCAAATACATTGATATATGTATCAAAATGGAGCATCGTTTCAATTACTTTGTATTTGGGATGTATTTTTAAAAAGTATAAAGTTGAAAAAAAGAAAAAAAGAAATTTGTGATTGAAGACATTGTACATTTTATGAATGTTATTTAATACAAACATAGTTTGTAAAAATCTTATTACTACTCGTGAACTCAACCTTCAAACATTGTGAAACATATGCGAAGTAAGTTGCATCCATGTCCAGTGCACATTGTATCGTCGACATCGCAATATCTATAATGGTATTACAATATAGTGTCAACATAGTTGACGATGTAAAACCAGTTACATACTATTAACGCCGTTGGCACTGTTAACATCACGAGGTACAAAATGAAGTAACGGTTATATGTTTACATCGTTTTCATCGCGATATTGACAATGTTTACAAGATGTCGTTTTAACGTCGCTTGTATTGTAATGGCTCTTATATACTGTTTACCTCGTTGATATCTAAATATCGTGATGATGTCAATGCAGTTACGAAGAAATAAGAAGATGTGGTATGTTTCAGACAACCATTTCTTTAAAAACAATTTGTAACAAAGTAAACAATTATAGTTCAATGTACGGATTTCAATACGAAGCATTTGCTAACACCGAACAGTAAGCTATAGGGACCAACAGGACAAGTGTAAAACAATTCAAACATAAAAACCAACAGTCTTATCAAAATAAAAATCGAGAAACACTTTTAAAGCCAAAATTAGCAACAACAACCACTGAACAACAGGCTTCAAACTTATAACAAATGCAAACACATTTAGTGGGTTTAAAAGTTAACAGACGCAAACCTTCATTCTAACCGCTCCAAAACAATACCAACAATGCTTACACGGTATCATGTTATCATCGTTTAAATTGTCGTAACTCTTATATAATGTTGATATCGTTGATATCATGATCACCTGGATGTATATAATGTAGGATCCTCTTAACATTATTCACATCGCAGGGTTTATGATTTGGTATTAGCATCATATATCTATATGGTGTATACTCCGTTAACATCAATAATTTCTTGATATTAAAAATGTATTAACGGTAACGTGTTTAGGTTATTGACATGTATGACGAGGCATTGTAGATTATGTTAATTAAAGGCAAATTCCCGCATTAATTTTTAGATTATTTCTTATCAAACTTTTATACATAGTTGTAAAAGTATAAACAAATATCAGTCTTTGACAACAATATGACGGTAAGAAAGCATGAACAAAATTTATTACGATTTCATACATTGCCATTTGTTTTTTTTAGTTTCTTATTCAGAACCTGTATCAGACTGATATCATTTGAACATATTATATTTATTTATCATATACTTAGCATTGATATGATAGCTTTTGCATATGTGTAATGAGAAACGGAAGTACACAAGCCATAATTTACCACCCTGGCTGATAACCCATATCAGGGCATATCGTGCACAAAACCCATAATAGTGCCTCTCATGCAAGTTACTTCCGGTATTTCCGGTATCGGTTGTTTATTTTTCAATTGTGACGTCAAATATTTTTTATGACGTCAAAATTTATGGAAACTTTTGTGGGGATAGTTTAGTACTTGCTTACAAATGCTATTGACAATTATGAATCATTTAATAGTACAACAAACATGGAGTAATAATGATAATAAAACTCTTCCAAATTTTCAATGTTTCAAAATGCCTTCATTGGAAATGGTAACATAAATAAATATGGAGGTAGTGATGTTATTGTTGGGCAATTATAGTGTATTTGTTGGATTCATAATTTTACTTTTGTAAAAAAAAATTGACTGTTTTAGTTATTTTATTTGTAAATTTGCCATACATGTCGGAAGTATATGATAACGTGATTCATACATGGCCTTTATCATATCGGCCCGGGCCGATATCGAAAAGGTCATATATTAATCTCTCTATAATAGTTCTTCAAAAACTGGTCATTATCGTGATATATGGATGGCCCACAGGACAGTGTTATTGACTAAGATACTGATAATGACTGGGCCGATGTCTGGAATAAAAACTTGGTAAGATTATTATCATAAGAAGTTCTTAAAAAGACTATACAACAATTTTTTAATGTATATATTTTATTGTTGAAATGCATTGACATCTTATTTGCACAATGACGTCATGATAATCATTATTTATTTTTGACAAATGATTCTATGTTTTTTAAGTGTTGAGATATGCGCTATATTCAAGCATATCCATGGAATATAGACTTTATCAATAACTTCATGTAGTTTTGTCCTATTAAATCGGCTTGCTATTCTTTTTAACATGTACTTTCTCTTTCGATATTTTGTAAACAATCAGAAACAATATTGTATCAAACACTTTTCTAATGAAGGCCAAATACACCTTACTCAAATAGATCATGGTTACCAGGGAGTGTTTCATTGCAGTAAGCTGTATATTGTTGAAATCATTGTATTATAATGAAAACTATAGGTTGCTTATCATTGTGGGTAAAGTAGTGTTGTCCTCTTCACCTCTATCTTATTTGTTTGTCTATTTGCTCATATAAACGAGGCAATAACAACAGAGAGACAGAGAGAGAGAGAGAAAGAGAGAGAGAAAGTATTAATATGAAAATAAAACAGATGTACTGAGAAAACAAAATTAAAAAGACAGTAGTTTTATTGTTGATATTCACCCCACACGTACCAAGTTTTCGATTAGTTTTATTGACATACAATAATTTCTTGGTATTCCATTACGGAAGATTATATAGACCGAAGAAGAAGTATACACAATTATTTTAATATACCTGTGTATAATCATGATAATATGACGTAATTTGTTTTTCATCGTTGTTTTTTTATTAAATTTGTTTAACATTTCACAACGGTTTTATACTTTTACTTTCATCCTTCCTTATTGTTATTAACTATGTATTTTCATTGTATCACAAATCTTTTCGTTCATTGTGTGATTTTTGCTTTGTTACTACTTTTTTTTAATTGTGTTTGGTCAGTCCAATTGATATTCTATAGCGTGTCTTTCTATGTTGTGATGTTATACTATTGTTTCAGAAAAGTGAGAAGGTTTGTTACCATTCAAAACTGTAATATGCTGTAATTGTTTGCACCTGTTCTATGTCAGGAATTTGATGTTAAGTGGTTATCGTTTGTTTATATGGTTCATTAGTGTTTCTCGTTTTTTTGCTTTTGGTGCCCTTTATAGCTGCTGTTTGGTGTGATCCAAAGTTCCGTTTAAGGCCGTACCTTGACCGAAATCCGAAGAAGTATAAGTACAAAGACCGTTGAAGAGCTATATGTCAAAAATACTTTAAAAAAATAGCCAAATTCATCTAAAGCCAACTTTGTCTGAGGGAGTTGAAACATTAGTTTCTTTATATTAATGTCTTACAACCCGTGCATAGGAAAAATACGTCTTAAAAAGATATGCATATCTTACACAGTTACAGAAAGATATGATTTGTTATCAGACAGTCATAGAAAACAGTCTATATAAAAAAGAAGAAGATTAATTGTGACCTGGATGGAAATTTGTCTCATTGGTACTTATACTTCATTTTCTTGTATCTATATAGCATATCATAGGCAGAAACATTTAGCAGAATTGCATAATTTTAACTATGACAAAACAAATAGAAAATATAACACAATAATTCTTATATGATTTGCATATCTATAAATACTTGAATTGGATTGGTCAATTAGAATTTTTCTCAAAGTTTACACTTTTCCTTCGGACTTTTATTCAGTTTGTGAGTTAATCGCCCCGGTTTACACTTCAATAACCTCTAGAAAAAATGTGATTAATCCTATAATAACTGATGATAACAGACATACGATTAAAACTCTTTAAGAATCTATTAAAATTCCGCCGACACAATACTTACGTATATATATATATATAAGAAGATGTGGTACGCTTGGCAATGAGACAACTCTTCACATGAGACCAATCATGACACAGACATTACAATCTTTGGGTCATCGTACGGCCTTCAACAATAATCAAAACCCATACCGCATAGTCAACTATAAAAGACCATATATGACAATATAAAAAAATTCAAACGAGAAAACTAACGGCCTTATCTATACTATTAAACAAGAAGACTTAATTTGGTGGGTCGATTCTCTTTCTTCCAAAATAAATTTATCATCATGCCTCTGTATCCTAAAGGTACCATGCATAGTTGCATTTGTCATCCTTATGGCTTTTCAGTTCAAGTTATTTTGAGAGAAAAACGAACATAAAGGCGTGCGACTATTGTTTCCGTCATTAAACCGACTTTTATGTCAGACATGACTTACAGTTTTAACATTGAGAACTTATCGTATGACAGATAACAAAAACAAAACAAAATTAAGCCAATCAGAGCGTTGTCCATGTCGTGGTTTTTATATCATAAGAACCACTACTATTAAACCTCTCTTTCCGGACGGGGAAAGGATAATTATTTGCGCGTTTATCTGCATATATACTATGATTAATACACTACTATAATTTAAAGAGACTCTCTATATAATAAAGCAGTGAGTTTCCGTCATCAAATCAGACATGACTACCGGTTTTAACATTGAGAACCAATCGTATGATAGATAACAAAAATAATAGATACATATCCCAATCAGATGGTTGTCCACATCATGGTTTTTAAATCGTCAGAATCACTATTTCTATACCTCGGTTTTAACATAATTTTCATGAGTACTGAGACGGGAAAATTATGTTCGCGTTTATCTGCATGTATACTACGATTAATATACTACTATGCTATATAGATTATGTGTCCGAGTGAGAACTTCTCTATCTTCATTACTTTAGGCATGTTTGGAATATTTATCAAAAAGTAGAAATTTATTATTCAGCCCCATTCATCTATTTAGTCAGACGTCAGTCGCAACCTTGATATACCTTATCTTAAAAAAAAATTGTCCGGCAATTTATGACAAATAAGCGTTTGACATCTTTAGCCGAACTGTTTTCTCATTTTCTCATTATTCAATTTACTTTGTG
Source organism: Mytilus edulis (assembly GCF_963676685.1). Lineage (NCBI taxonomy): Eukaryota > Metazoa > Mollusca > Bivalvia > Mytilida > Mytilidae > Mytilus > Mytilus edulis. Next base: position 88,087,890 of record NC_092350.1, read on the forward strand.
CTGGTTCCAATTAACGGTATCAATTTTCTTGCACCAGATGTGCATTTCGACAATATGTTTCGTAGCTAACTATTTGAAATCCAAAGGTTATATTCAAAGTTATTATCCAAAAAGTCCAAAAAGTATAGACAAATCCGTGAAAGGAATCAGAGCTTTGTATGAGGGAGATACATTCATATATTTATGATAATTTCTAACATTTTGTTACAGCAAATTTAAATTACACGTAAAAAAAATGTATGTTCATGCCAGAACCGAAGTACTGGCTACTGGGCTGGTGATAACACCTCGGACTAACTGGTACCAATTTTCCTGCACCAGATGCAAAAAATATTGACAGTCTTCCCTTTCAGTCTTAATGATAATATTATGGGAATTGGTAATATATCAAGAACCGATTATGTTTACATTTTGGATATAGTTTCTTAAACTGTTCGTAAAAATCGTTCTCGTGAACGTAGACACATGGCAATCAAAAAAAAAATTGGACCAACCATTTACATATTGCGGACCTAATTACTATTTAAAAAAAACAACGGTAGACATTATCTGTTAATCGAGCTCTGTTATTTACCTTTAAAAAATTCAATAACTTTATTCGTGAATATATTTGCGTACATGGAATAAGCTGTATACATGTTTGTGGTTTTTTGTTGTTACTCTGTTGAAACAGTCATTGTGACAGAAGCACACCTTTATACTGATAGCAATATACATGTACGATGTGATTATGCACGTTTGTAAACAATTATTTAAGATATGTTAACTCATTAGGATTCTATAGATTGTAGATTAACGTCATCTATATATCTTTGTAAATAGCAAGCAGAACAGCGAAATTTTTTCGACACACTTTGCTCAACTTCGAATTCATTGTTATCAATGAGATAAAAAGCATTCACGAGGGTCATTCATTAAGGATTTACAAAAAAGAACTAACCTTTGGAGACATTCTTGTAAAATGTGAGATATAAAAAAGTTGCTCACTTAAACTTATTCCAAGTTGTACATTTTTGTCATTATATACAAGCTAAAATATCCCTACTAGACGTTTAAAAAAAATACAATTTAACCTGACTTAGTAAAAAAGAGATATTTAAGCAAAGTTAATTCAATTCACTTTTCAAAATAACACTTCTCATCATCATCAGTAGGCTTTGTGCTGCTCAGTCTACTTTTATATGCTATGTATTGAGGACTGTAGTCTGTTGTTTTGTCGTCTCTTGACAATGACTTTGTCAGCTTGTCTCTGACTTAATGAGTTTGAATATGCAGTTGATATCTTTCACCTATGTATTACTTTATATCGGTTATTTGCAAAGAAATTGTGTTGTTATTTGCTATTTGTTAATTATTGACATCTTCGTTTTTAAGGTGAATAAGACTATAACACATTGTTGTCAATTTAATGGAATTAAATGTGACTGCCATAAAGGTTAAAGGTTTACCTAAATGTAGATATGAAGCGAGATTTAATCAACATATTCTACATCAGTACATGCATATATGACAATTGTTGTCCATTTGTTTAATATGCTTGAACTTTGAATTCTGTCATTTAATAAGCAATTATCCGATTTAAATTTTCCTTTGAGGTCGTTTTTTTTTCTTATCTTACATTTTACTCTTTATTTTACATGTCCATACACGCTGCTTTAGTGATTGGTTAGACTGCCAGTAGGTTCGAAGTGTAAATATTTTATTTTTGACCAATCGAATAAGAACAAAAACATTTATTTCTGTGTTGACATTACGACACTTCAAATGTTCATACATAGATACACAAGTAAAATACACTACTTAATCACCAAATAGTGCTTACATAACCTAATGTAAATATTAATTTTACAAATTATGTATAAACACGATGAACATGATAAAGTCACAAAGAACTTTTATATAAATGTTTATGATGATATATTACAAGAAAAATACACACTATTATAATGGGATTCTTACACGTGTTGCAAACCAGTTTACGGCAGGATTATAGAATGTATAAACATTCACAGGATCATGTAGCATCAATAAAAATAGCTTATAAATGAACACACGAATGAAATGAAGAAAATGAGTAACTGTACAAAAATTGATATTTTAGTGATGTAATGAAAAGGTTGTTTTTTAAATACTTCCATTTAAATTTACAAACTCGACTTTTCTCTGATAAAAAACAACAAGAAGTGCAAAACAGAAAAACAACTTATAAAAAATTCCAGGTTAATCATTGTGTACGTCATTGTATGTTTCCTTTACAGAAATCATCAGTGGCTTTCATTAAAAACATTTACAGACCAAATCCAGCACAAATTTCAAGAACATTTAGCATTGTGTTGGTAAAAAACCACCAAACACATAGTGCAAATATGCCTGGTGTGGAAGAGGGCAGGCTTAATATTTGCTTGGGTAGCGGTCTACAAATGTGTTATAACGTTTGATTTGTTTTGATACACTTTCAAATATTTGAGAACATAATATAATCAAAAAATTTATCACTGATCTGTTTGGATTTAAAATCCTGTTTTCTGATGAATGATATATAAGAACATTTGACGGAACAGATGCATTATGTCAAAATTATAAGTTGTGAAAAACCTATGTATGTAGCAAAAACTGTTTTTACATAATAAGAGCATATCGTTGCAGTTTTGTTCAATACTAAATTGAGGAAGAGACATTTTTTTTTAAATATACATTTAAAAGTAACTGTCTGATACAAAGCATGTACAACAAGCTACTGTACAAAAAATCAGAAACACAGCTAGGACAACATTCTGATTATATATTAGCTATTTTATTTGTGCATACTTTATAATTCATTTAACTTAAGATTTAGACCTAAATTGACTATTCAGGTACCAACTAAGAATGTTAAGCATCAGTGAATGCAGGTGGACAGAGTCAGGAAACATTATTACATAGTAACATACCATCATCAAATCTGGAAGAAATGACAACCAAAATACAGAAGGGGTGGAAATCATTATGGATAAGGAATGTACAACGAGCTTGATAGAATGGGAACCTATCAATGAGCGATTGATCAGAGCTCGCTTAAATTCCAGCTATGCCAAGACAACAATTATACAGTGCTACTCGCTTACAAACGATGCGGAAGAAGAAATCAAAGTAGCTTATTAGTATATCCTAGATAATATCAGCAACATGTCCCTATATTTGGTGTATGGAATGGTTGTAAGGTGTACATGTCCAACCGAGAGGTGTCATCTAACCTTGACCTCATGTTCATGGTTCGGTTGTTATAGTTAATTTTTTAGTGTTATGGTCTTTTTATAATACTTATGCGAAGGTGCAATATATGTGGTGTATGTAATGGTTGTAAGATGTACATGTCCATCTGTAGGTGTCATCTAACTTTGATCTCATTTTCATGGTTTAGTGTTCAAAGTTACATTTTTGTATTTTGGTCTTTTGATTTATAAAAGTATACAATAGTTCAACTATATTGGTGTATGAAAATATATCATAATGTAAATGTCAGTCTGGTATATTGTATTTGTCTGTTTTTCTTTTTTCAAAATATGAACGATATTTGGTATATGGAATGACTCTAGTGTGTAACGTCTGTCTTGCAATTATAATCTGACTATTTAAAAAAAATGTTGTATGATTGCCAATGAGACAACTATCCACTAAAGACCAAAATGACACAGAAAGTACCTTATTTTCATGATTCATTGGTCAATTTTATGGTTTCTAGATTGAGTATGTCTCTTAGATACCAAATTGCAAAAGGTCAACAATAGATTAAATATGTAATGATTTGAAAATGTACATCTCTGTCTGGTGGGGTTTATTTGACCTTTGCCTCATTTTCATGGTTCATTGATCAATATTAAGTTATCTTGGCTGAGTTTGTTTCTTCGATGTGCAATAGGTCAACTATATTTAGAGTATAGTTGGTGTATCGAATGATTGTATGTATTTCCAGCTGGGTTATCTGACCTCGACCTCGATGTGCAATAGGTCAAATATATTTAGAGTATAATTGGTGTATCGAATGATTGTATGTTTTTCCAGTTGGGTTATCTGACCTCGACCTCGATGTGCAATAGGTCAACTATATTTAGAGTATAATTGGTGTATCGAATGATTGTATGTATTTCTAGCTGGGTTATCTGACCTCGACCTCGATGTGCAATAGGTCAACTATATTTAGAGTATAGTTGGTGTATCGATTGATTGTAGGTATTTCTAGCTGGGTTATCTGACCTCGACCTCGATGTGCAATAGGTCAACTATATTTAGAGTATAGTTGGTGTATCGAATGATTGTATGTATTTCTAGCTGGGTTATCTGACCTCGACCTCGATGTGCAATAGGTCAACTATATTTAGAGTATAGTTGGTGTATCGAATGGTTGTAGGTATTTCTAGCTGGGTTATCTGACCTCGACCTCGATGTGCAATAGGTCAACTATATTTAGAGTATAGTTGGTGTATCGAATGATTGTATGTATTTCTAGCTGGGTTATCTGACCTCGACCTCGATGTGCAATAGGTCAACTATATTTAGAGTATAGTTGGTGTATCGAATGGTTGTAGGTATTTCTAGCTGGGTTATCTGACCTCGACTTCGATGTGCAATAGGTCAACTATATTTAGAGTATAGTTTGTGTATCGAATGATTGTATGTGTTTCTAACTGGGTTATCTGACCTCGACCTCGATGTGCAATAGGTCAACTATATTTAGAGTATAGTTGGTGTATCGAATGATTGTATGTATTTCTAGCTGGGTTATCTGACCTCGACCTCGATGTGCAATAGGTCAACTATTTTTAGAGTATAGTTGGTGTATCGAATGATTGCATGTATTTCTAGCTGGGTTATCTGACCTCGACCTCATGTTCTTGTATCACGTTAAATTGGTGTGATAGCTGTAGTAAAACGTTATATTCAGGACTATCAACATAATGTCAATGGCTACTTGAGAAGACAAGACATTTCAGCGTGTTCACTCTTGTTATTTTTCATGCAAATATGTATCTCAAATATAGCAAATTAAAAAAAAAAACGAATGTTTTCGTCAACAAAGGTAAAAGCAACAAGGTAACTTCATATTTTTTTGAAATTTAAACTGAAAGTAGCAAGCAGAATCATTGTTATTTCTTTGTACAACGGCTGCTCATAGAATATTAGTATCGATATCGAAGTGACAAAATGATTTAAATTGCTGTAAATATATTTACAGATGTGACTGACTAACATTTAATATGTTCTTTATTTCTGTACTACCACTATACAAGTGAAGTTGGTAGTGATATTAGGTACTTCAAAATAATGCATCAAAATTTCATTGGTGGTTCAGTTGACCATAACTGTCAAACATTCTTGTTTTATGAAATGCAATTGGCAACATATTGATATATTTACATATAAAAGAATTAAAAATGGAAACATGTTTTATGAAAAAGCAAAACACCAAAAATTAACAGTATTGAAGATTCTATCTTGTCAGATATATGTATAAATTGTCTACTTTTATTCACATTAATATTGTAAACTGTCAGCCTAATACCACAATCTAGTGTCGAGTTCGTATTTTTTTATACACAGAAAGACAGTCACAATTAAATAAAGATCTAAACACAGACCCCTTAAACCAAGGGCATTTGCAACAACAGTTAAAAAAATACATACAACACGAACTCTACTAAAACCCGAAGTGCATTCAAGTGCTTCTAAAAGGTAAATAATTCCATTTACAAAATCCAATAATCTGTTTATCTTACTTCATTTCTGTTTTTTTCCCCCTCACCTCAAAAGTTTTTCGATAGACGAAATAAAACTTGATTCTTGTCCTCATTCATTTGCATGTCCCTAAAAAGTTCTGCTCAGCAGTGTGATATAATCGAAGAGACTAACGATCATTAAAGTAAGTAACCAGGTAAACAAGAATAACAATGATATTGTCACATAATGATATTTTGATACCACTTGTACTCAGATACACATCTGTCAACATTTCTCTAATCATATTTGCCAACACTGAATCAGAGATGTTTACACAAGATTTAAAAAATTAAAATAAATTAAAAAAAGAGGCATCAACATGTCACAATACGTACTATACTGTGCTTACCTATACAAAGAAGATGTGGTGTGATTGATTGCCAATCAGACAAATCTCCACAAGAGACCAAAACAACACAAAAATTAACAACTGTAGGTCAACGTACGGCCTTCAACGATGAGCAAAGGTTATACCGCAAAGTCAGTATTTACTTAAACATTGATTGAAAAATCAGTACAATAACATTACTAACACAAAACAAAACTAGTGACAAAAGTACTGACAAAACCAGTACTGCAAAAGTACTGAATTAATAGAATTTGTAATTGTAGCATTTGTGTATAATAATAAACATTACTGAATTAATAGAAAGTATAACATTACAAGTTTGCAGTCTTTCCGAACAGTACTGATATGTAGAAGGGTAGAAATGTACATACAAAAGAAGGTACGGTGCATTCTTGGTAGTGTATTCACCGGTCAATACAAAGAACTTATGAACATTTTCCCCCAAGCCATCTTCCGTTTCATTTTGAAAAGTAAGTTTTTCCCGCTATAGTTTTGTTTTGTCTTTAAATTTATGTCAATTGATATCACGTGATTAATTATGTATTGTATCGTTCAGAAAAAAAGGAATGTGAAAAATCATGTAAGTCTGGAAGATAAAATAACCGATTCATCTCATTTGCAAATATACATATAAATTCATATTTGTTCAATTTTAGTTTAAAAAGCATGAAATGATAATTAATATGAAGATAAAATATACTTATTACGTAAGGGCAGAGTTGTTGTTTTATTTTATTGGGGGTGGGGGGAGTATTAAAATAGATAATGTTGTAATATTTCTAAAATTAGGTACATAACATAACTTAAATATTTATCTGGTATTGAAAATTGTTATAATAAAACAGATACTTGTAAACACTGGCGGTTTTCTTTCTTTAAAAGGTGCACCAAACTGTATTCGATGTGTTTGACTGGATTAGTAAGTTTTTGTTGCTCACCTACCCCAAAGAGACATGTGTGTTAGTGTCATTACTTGCTTGGCAGCAATGCTAGTCATACACTTTTTTAATGAGGACATTTTCAGCCGAATCGGCCAACCCAATTTGGAATTATTGCCCTTGAAAGTCTATTTGGATTAAACAGTTTCGATTGTTGTAGAAACAGTGATAGAAAGAAAGACACCTTTTACATAAAGAAAAGAGCTACACATAATGCAACATGCTGGTCAATCGTCAAGTGATCACTTCTAGAAGTAATTGGTCTTGAAAGACAATCATTCAAATAGTTGTTTGAACAAATTATGAACGATCGGGGAAAACTTAAAACAGAAAATAAAAGTACATGATGTGATTCTTTATAAGGCATTTATATATCTTAAACAGCAAAATATTCATTTAAGCAATATTAACACACACAATTCCAGATGAGCGACCAGGCTCGTACAGGCCTATTAGTGTACGTTTGTTGATATCATTTGCAAGGCTTTAGAAAAGAATTTAAAAAAAATGATACAGTTTATAATGTTACCATGATTTATACTTTTGTGATTTTTACATCGAAAAAGTTTGCAGTTATAACAGTTAAAAATATCGACCTCAGTAGTTGGTTAAAATTAGACAAAATACATTTTCGAGACTGACAAATTCATATAGAAACTCAAAAAGTGTCCATACATTATATTTGTACTTCAACTTCTTATGTGAAAGATGTATTCAGATTAGGATTTCACAATCACATTTGTAACACATTTTTTTGTGGTTTTAGTTTGAAGTATTCATGTGTTTTGAAAGAAAACATAAGGGTGGTATTATTGCTGTCATATGTGTCAGATATTCAGATTGTGTGAACCATTTTTATAAACGGATGAACGATTGCAAAGGAATAGGTCTATTAGACCCCTTTTTGGCCCTATATATAGCAGTTTTAAAAAAATGTGAAAATGTAAACTTTTAGGTATTTATTTGAAAGTAGAATGCTTCTGCGACATACACATGGGCTGTTTTTGACAATACAATTCACATATATCGGATAATAGCATCATTCAGTATGCTAAACTACTGCAATCTTCCCAACTTAAACATTTTAGTCAAATTTGAGACGTTTTCCGTCTTAAATGAAAGTGGCCGCACTCGTGTTCATTCTAAATATTGAAGTGTAAGTTGTATTTGTTGATAATCCATAACATATATAAAGATGGAGGATGAACACGGATGCGGCCACTTTCATTTTTGACAAAAACATCTGAAAAATAACTTTTTTGGCATATTTGATAGATTGTTCATATCGCAGCTTGAATCGGAGCGTTTTTAATAACCAAACCAGTTTCAATCTTTCAAATAAACTAATTGAATCAACTGAAATAGACACTTAAGTGTTTAAAAAGTGTCCAAAATCTTTCGTTTGATGACCCTGAAATTTGAGACCAAAATCGGCCCATACTGAACCTACTCCTTTTGTGAAAAAAAACCAAAACTTTCCACCAGAGACCGTTGACGTCATCGTACGCCCCGGCAATGACGAAAACCCCCAAAACATGTAGTAGCTTGTCACGTTAGAGACACATGACAATGCATAAGGGAAACATTCACAACATAAAAGTGTCGGCGATTAAGCTGGAAAATTGATACACGGACCACTTTTGTTTTTTAAATCGTGAAGATTTACATACAAGGAATAAACTGTATAGATTTTTGTGATTCGTTCTGATTACATTGTACTCTGTCGATACAATCATTTTGACAGAAAAACACCTATTTTACTAAGAGCAATGTACGTGAGTATGCATGTTTGTAAACACTCATTCAATATATTGCAACGCATTGTGATTCTATAGATTGAACGTCATCTAGATATCTTTGTAATTAGCAAGCACAAGATATTTTCGACACACTTTGCTTATCTTCGAATTCATTGATATCAATGAGATGCAAGCATTCATGAGGGTCAGGTGAGGATCAAGGAATTTTAAAAGAGGTGGATGCCCAATAAAGCCAACCTTTTCAGAAATACTAACAAAATGTAAGATATATGCGAGTTACTCACTAAATGTATTCCATATTGGACATTTTTGAAAGTATGTACTGGCTTAATTATCCCGTTTCAAGCACATTTTAATAAACTTTAAAAAAAAAAAAAAAACTTTACAAAAGAGAGATATTTAACAAAAGGTAACGCTTCTCACCTTCTGAAGTAGGATTTGTGCTGATCAATCAAGTTTTCTATGTTGTGTGTTAGAGGCTGTTGAAAATATCTTGTGCTAGTATCACAAGCTCAGTAGTCAGCACTTGTTAACTTTTTTGGATTCGAGCGTCACTGATGAGTCTTTTGTAGACGAAACGCGCGTCTGTCGTATATACTAAATTTAGTCCTGGTATCTATGATGAGTTTATTTACAACCACTGGGTAGATGCCACTGCTGGTGGAGATTTATTTCCCCGAGGGTATCACAATCCAGTAGTCAGCACTTTTTTTTGTGCTGACATGAATTGTCATTGATATGGTTATATTTATAAATTTACTGTTTACAACTTAAATTTTTTGAATTACTAAGGCTTTTCTACCTCAGGCATAGATCACCTTAGCTGTATTTGGCAAAACTTTTAGGAATTTTGGTTCTCAATGCTCTTTAACTTCGTAATTTATTTGGCCTTTTTTTTAAACTTTTTATGATTCGAGCGTCACTGATGAGTCTTTTGTAGACGAAACGCTCGTCTGGCGTATATACTAAATTTTGTCCTGGTATCTATGATGAGTTTATTTGCTATTTAAAAAGATATCTAGATGACGTTCAATATATAGAATCATAAGCAGACATGCTGACAAAGTCATTGCCAAAAAGACAACAAAACAACAGACAACTCCGACTTAATGAGTCTGAATATGCTTTTGGTATATTCACCTATGTATTACTTGATATTGATAATTTGCAAAGGATTTTTTTATTTGTTATTGACATCTTCGTTTTTAAGGTGAATAAGACTATAAATAAACTCATCATAGATACTCACATTGTTGTCAATATAATTGAATTATATATTTGACTGTCATAAAGGTAAAATGTTTAGCTAGCTATACAGGGATATTTAATCCAAAATTGTCTACACAATGAAATATATGTTCCAAGTAAGTCAATATGACAGTTGTTTTCCATTCGTTTAATGTGCTTGAGCTTTTGATGTTGTCAATTGATAAGGAATTTTCCGATTCAAATTGTCTTTGAGTTCGGTATTTTTTTTGATATTTTACATTTTACTTTTAGTTTGCATGTAGAATACACCGCTTTTGTGATAGGTTGGTCTGTTAAGTAGACCGTGTTGATTTCTTTTTTTTATTTGCCAATCGAATAAAAACAAGAAGATTTATTTTCTATGTTTTTAAATAAAGATTCATCAACAGTTTATACATACAGATACATGTATATATACAAGTATGAGATACTACTTAAACACAAAGTGCTAAAATAAGCACATCAAAAATACAATGTAAATCTTAATTTTTCAAGATATGTATAAACATGATAAACATGATAAAGTCACTTAATCTGGTTAAAGACTTTCATTTACACGTTTGAGATGATTGAAGACAAGAAGAAATATATAACGCATGAATTTAATATTATGAAATTCTTTTAAATATTGCCAAACCTTTTCTGACAAGATCATAGAATATATGAACATTCAAATGTTTATGTAGCATCAATAAAAATAGCTTATTTTATACATGAACTTACGAATGCGTCGAAGAAATAACTATACACATTATTGATATTGGTGATAAAATGAAAAGTTTTGTTTTAAATAATTCCATTTATACTTACAAACTCGACATCTTTTTACAAAAAGCCAGACGTGCAAAACAGAAAACTTCTTATAAAAAATTCCAGGTTAATCATTATGTACATCAATGTGTGTTTCGGTTATAGAAATCATCAGTGAAATTCGATTAAAAATATCAAAAGGCCACAAGCACATATTTTAAAACATTTAGGCAAAACACCTAGTGTAGATATGTTTGATGTTGAAGAGGGTAGAGGCCCAATATTTGTCTACAAAATTTAATGTTTTATGACGTTTGACTGCTGGTGGACGTTTCGTCCCCGAGGGTATCACCAACCCAGTAGTCAGCACTTCGGTGTTGACATGAATATCAATTATATGGTCATTTTTATAAATTTTCTGTTTACAAAACTTTGAATTTTTCGAAAAACTAAGGATTTTCTTACCCCAGGAGTAGATTACCTTAGCCGTATTTGGCACAACGTTTTGGAATTTTGGGTCCTCAATGCTCCTCAACTTTGTATTTGTTTTGGCTTTTTAACTATTTTGATCTGAGCGTCACTGATGAGTCTTATGTAGACGAAACGCGCGTCTGGCGTATAAAATAATCCTGGTACTTTTGATAACTATTTACACCACTGGTTCGATGCCACTGCTGGTGGACGTTTCGTCCCCGAGGGTATCACCAACCCAGTAGTCAGCACTTCGGTGTTGACATGAATATCAATTATATGGTCATTTTTATAAATTTTCTGTTTACAAAACTTTGAATTTTTCGAAAAACTAAGGATTTTCTTACCCCAGGAGAAGATTACCTTAGCCGTATTTTGCACAACTTTTTGGAGTTTTGGGTCCTCAATGCTCCTCAACTTTGTATTTGTTTTGGCTTTTTAACTATTTTGATCTGAGCGTCACTGATGAGTCTTATGTAGACGAAACGCGCGTCTGGCGTATAAAATTATAATTCTGGTACTTTTGATAACTATTTACACCACTGGGTCGATGCCACTGCTGGTGGACGTTTCGTCCCCGAGGGTATCACCAACCCAGTAGTCAGCACTTCGGTGTTGACATGAATATCAATTATATGGTCATTTTTATAAATTTTCTGTTTACAAAACTTTGAATTTTTCGAAAAACTAAGGATTTTCTTACCCCAGGAGAAGATTACCTTAGCCGTATTTTGCACAACTTTTTGGAGTTTTGGGTCCTCAATGCTCCTCAACTTTGTATTTGTTTTGGCTTTTTAACTATTTTGATCTGAGCGTCACTGATGAGTCTTATGTAGACGAAACGCGCGTCTGGCGTATAAAATTATAATCCTGGTACTTTGGATAACTATAATCAAATATTTGAGAACATAATATAATCAAACAATTATCACTGATCTGTTTGTATTTACACACCTGTTTTCTGATGGATGAAAGATAAGTACATTTGACAGAACAGATGTTTTATGTTAAAAACATTGGTTGTTGAAAACCATGTTATGTAGTAATAACTATACTTACATAATGAGTAAATATCGTTGCATTTTTGTTCAAAACTGTATTAATGATAAGACCTTTTAGTTTACAAATGTACATTTTAATGTAGCTGTTTGATAACCACCATGTACAACAAGCTACTGTAAAAAAATAAGAAACCATGAAGGACAACATCCTGTCTCCGAATTAGTTTTTGTTTATTATAACATACTTTATAATTCATTAGACTTAACATTTAGACCTCAATTGACTATTAATTTAACATTGACAAGGTTTAAGATTACAATGCAATGTTTTGAATGAACTAAAATCAGTAAAAATCAAATTGCAGCAATGACGGTTATTCAAAATTTATAAAAAAGTACAAATAGTATATTGCATCAAGTTATGATAGTTCCCTTAGAGACAGAAAACATATATAGATGGATATGTATATACACAGGAAGAGAAGTGATATTAGCAATCTTTTGCAAACAATTTCAATCTAGCATTGTGCTTTAAAATGTAAAAGCACAGGTTGATCTCATCCTGTCATCTAGTAAATGGTTTTATTAGATAAAACGAATGCATATTATTTCAAAGTAAATAGATTAGTCATTACTAAACGCAGCAAATTTACTCACTTATGGCATAACAACAAATAAACTTGGTATTTGTGAACGAGTTTATACAATCACCATGTTTATACTACTTAGGCTGGATGTTTCATTAACGGGCTAACACCAGCTCGATAGTCAACAATTCTCTGTTGTCATGAACTTTTATTTCTTTGAATTGCGTGTTAACAAAAGTCTAAATTATCAAAAGCATTAAGGTTTGTACCCCTAGTTAAAGGTGACCTTAAAAATAAATGTGGCAATTATTTTTATTTCCAATATTTATATCTAAATACACTGACAATACATGGCATGACTCTTTCAAAATGATCACATCTATTTAGGATTGAAAAGGTAGATTTCTACATACAATGTATATTAACTTTTTCTTACCATGACATTCGCACAGAACATGTGCTTAAGGGCATACGATACAGTTACAGGGGAGGTAATGACGTTGCTAACGTAAAATGTTATTTTCGCGACGTCAAACTGTGACATATCGGGAAAAGATGCATTTTTCGACTGATTTTTATCATTCAAACTGATTTAATTTGAAAACGAGTTCATGGACCCCTATTTTTCAAAACAGCTTGTTTCACTTTGCAGGCGGATTATGTGACCCAAATATTATAAAACTGTAAATAGAGGATTTTTTTTTATTTTGATAAACATGTAGCAAAAAATGACGTTTCTTCCTCAATTCATGAACATTTGATAAATATGAGTTATTTCTGAATTAAAAAAATGCATATTTTTTATGATACTTATAAAATACAGAAATTAACAATTATTTAACAAAAACCAATTTGTGTTTATCTTTTATAACAAAAAAGTTGTGTCTTTCTTTCGAAAAAGAAATTACGGCCACAAATCTGAATTTGGAGCAAATATACCAAACTTCGACCTCATTTTACTCAAAAAGTAGCACATGAAGGTATATTTTTTAATACATATTTGATTTAATCAGGTAAAAAATAGCCTATATGCAAATTTTCATGAACTTGTAAATACAGGATCAAAACTGTATCGTATGCCCTTAATATAACAGATTGTTATCACTAGTATATTGTAATTTATTCACGTTGATCATTTAAGTGATCAACTCATTGAACACTGGATTGGCAATATCCGGTTGATTGTTTACAACTGTCTTTAACTTGTTGTGTACTATATTTTTGTCTTGAATTATTCTATTTATAGCATGTATGAAGAGTTGACATATCTCTCATTGTAACTACTGTGTTTTCTATTTCATCTGCAAGATCAGCATACACAGAGTCTTTTCGTAGAGCTGTGAGAAACTCAATATATCCCTGCTCATTTATACGTAACAGTAATGTTATTAATGTCCTGTTCTTTTCCTGCGTGGTTTTACCAGATTCTATCTTTTCTCCATCATCAACTGAGATCACATCTTTTGATATTAGATGATCTACTATGCTCTCATGCTGTATACCAGTGATAACCTTGAGGTAATTCTTCTGTAGTCGAACTTTATACAACGGAATATTCCAGTCTGATAAGCCTACAAAATATAAAAAGTTTTATTTCTCAAAAGTGACTAAAATATAAACAAGAGGCTCTCAAGAGCCTGAATCACTCACCTTAATTTTTTTGGTGAAATATTTCATCAATGATTATTTTGGCTTTTCAATTTATTTAAATGTTCTTTGAATCGTCCTATTTTCTTCAAAAGCAAAAAAAAAAAAATTTCTCCTGTTCTATTTTAGCCATAGGAGCTATGTTTCTTGACATACAGGGAAATAAAATATAAAATTTATACTAGATACTCTGAAACTCATTTAGCCTAAGTTTGGCTGAAATTGATACAGCAGTTTCAAAGGGGAAGATTTTTTAAAGTAAGTCAACATGATGAACAAATTGTAAAAAAAACAACTTTAAAGGGCAATTACTCCTTAAGGGGTCAATTGACAATTTTGGTCAAATTGACTTATTTGTAGATCTTACTTTGCTTAACATTTTTGCTGTAAACAGTTTCTCTGTATCTATAATAATAGTCAAGGTAATAACCAAAAACTGCAAAATTTCTTTAAAATCATCAATTCAGGGGCATTATACCTGAAAAACCAGTTACCCAATTCGGCTGAAAATTTCAGGACAGGTAGACCTTGACCTAATAAAAACTTTAACTTCTTGTCTTATTTGCTCTAAATGCTGGAGTTTTTGAGATATAAGCCCAAAACTGCATTTTATCCTATGTTCTATTTTTAGCCATGACGGCCATGTTTTTTGACGAAATAGAAAATAAAACACAAACTTTATTTTATACACCCTACTGTTCATTCAGTTGAAGTTTGGTTGAATTTGGTTGAGTAGTTTTAGAGGAGAACATTTTTTAAAGTTAGCAAATATGATGAACAAATTGTGAAAAATTGTCATTAAAGGACAATAACCCCTTAAGGGGTCAATTGACAATTTTGTTTATATTAACTTATTTGTAGATCTTACTTTGCTGATCATTTTTGCTGTTTACAGTTTATCTTTATCTATAATAATATTCAAGATAATGACCAAAAACTGCAAAATTTCCTTAAAATTACCAATTAAGTGGCAGCAACCCAACAATGGGTTGTTTGATTCATCTGAAAATTTCAGGACTGATAGATCTCCACCTAATGAACATTTAAACCAACGTCAGATTTGCTCTAAATGCTTTGGTTTTTCAGATATAAGCCAAAAACTGCATTTGACCCCTTTATTCTATTTTTAGCAATGGCGACCATGTTTGTTGATAGATCAAAACTTCGGATACAATTTATAAACTAGATACCCTAAGGAACATTCAATTAAAGTTTGGAAGTATTTGGCCTAGTAGTTTCAGTGGAGAAGATTCTTGAAATAGTTTACGACGACAGACGACAGACGGACGCAAAGTGATGGCATAAGCTCACTCGGCCCTTCGGGCCAGGTGAGCTAATAAAAATCAGTCTTGGTGAATACTTGTACTATTATACTAATGGGAGTGGAAACTGATCGGTCTGTCGAGATTTTATTGTCCCTATAGCGTATTATTTTTTATTTTTTTGATTGATAGCTTATCGTGCCACGTGGTTAATTAGCCTTCGATACATGTAAACAATTGATTTCAACGAACATGACAGCATGTTTATACCGTTTAAATAAGTCGTTTTAAAATTAAAAAAATATAATTAAATGAACAAAAAAATTTAAAATCATATCAATATTTAATTATTATTACGAATTGAATATATTACTAGAAAGACATGTTTTATATGGGAATGAACTAATAATGGTAATGCCGATTTAAAACTAGGAAAGTTTAATTCTTCTTTATTTTAACATAATCATCAAAGTTCTTTTGAAAGTTAATTACTCTCTTCATTGTTAACAAATATTCAGAAGTAGTCAATTAGTGCTGTTGAAAACAAATATGGTTGAAATGGTGGCACTTTACTTGATCGCTAAGAAAACAACGTGTGGAAGGTTGATAGATACTAATTAATCTTAATAAAAACAATTAGTGTGCAATTGAAATCAATGTCGAAAACTTCAGTTCAAAATGTTACTCTATAACAACAGTTACGTGGGTCTCATAAAATATTTTCATAGCCTAATTGTTTTCTAAATTTCGTGTTAACACATAAATTTTTCAAAAATAAATCTAGCTTGGCTTCTCTTTGATCAGAAATTCGTTAAAACATATTCATGTGTCTCGTCTGTTTAATTTTGTTTCAAAATGTGCAGTAAAACAGACTTTTTAATATTGGGATTGGGATTACACTGATGTTGATGCTGGCAATTGTTCTGACGACCATGTGCAATCAACACCTTCAAAGACGGTGAAAATGGTGTCCAGTCCAGTCCCGTTAGTTCTCAAGTGTTATGACTTAATACTATAAATTCGTATATTTTAACAAATTTGATTTATTTACGGATAGTCACATGTTAAACTATATGTTCGAAGGTAGAGAGAAAACGGCAGATAGCAAAAAGCATATTGCACAACAAAAAGCATATTGCATGGTTATTTTTAGAATATCTAAAAACCGATATACTGTGTGACGTCATGTAATGAATTTCAGGATATTGTTTAAAAACGATCTTAAACGTTTTGAATCAAATGATATCTGCGATCGATTATTTGACGAAAAAAATCGTCAAATACAAAAGATGACAAACAAACAAAATAAAGCAATTGACATAACAGCTTATATTCAGTGTTATCGTCAAGGAGACAATATGATATTTATAAAATTCCAACAAAATCAAATGAGGATTTTGATACGTGACAAATATGTTCGGAAATTAATAATATAACAAATATAGCCTTTGCATGAGGTCAATACAGGATATATCGACCCAAAAAGAACATCGACCTCGGACTTCGTCCTCAGTCAAAATACTTCTTTCAGATCAATATATCTTTGTATCAACCTCATACAAAGGCTATGTTTGTATAATATACCTCAATGTAAGTTCTTAATTCGGAACATTTATTTCTCACCAATGCAGTAACCCTACTTGGCCTATGTATGCAGAAATTTTCAATATTATACCTTCAGTCTCTGCAGGTACTAATGCTGCACTTGTGCTAATTTCTTGAGAATCACATTTCAAATCATTCGCAAGGTCTTTATATCCATAGGCATCTAATCCGTCAACAAATACACCAAACGTAGATTCTCTCCTTTTAATCACAATATCAAGCAACGCTTTGTTCTGATCATCTTGTCCGGCATGTTGTTCAATACAGCGTCTGTCATCTACTGATATCACCAAATTAGTCATCATATGGTCTAAAATCTGGCTTGTTTGTATGTCCTGTATGATTCTGTTTTCGTTTTCTCTGATTCTGTCTGTAAAGGAACAGATCGGGAAAAAAAAGTCTAATGAATCATCAAAAAAACAATGCTTAAAATTATCTTACATTGCTGTTGTATATAAAATGTCATTGCCCGAAAACTTATCATTCTTTTGAAAGAAAAGTGCAATGAAATGAACACAATAAATAAATAAATTTCACATTCAAAATTTAAAGTAAGATGTATATTTATATAAAGTAAACATTGCATACTTGACAGTGTACCTTTTAACCACTATTTGTGTATTGCAAGGAATAGTTATAATGAACATGTATTTTACTCCATTGGTCATCTTAATATTCCAAAGAAACAATACTTGATTTAAACCATTTTGAACATTTAGTAATGACTTTATAATATATTGATGTCAATAAATTCGAAAAGAATCATCATGTAACATTATCAGTTTGGAATAAAAGGATGATAACACATTACCCTTTCCAATAAATCTTTCTGTTTCGCATTTTTCATTGAGTTCGGTATTTTTGTTATTCTGCTTTTACCTGCAGCAAGTTTTGTAAGAGCTGACATGTGTCATGTGTTATTAAGCATGTATTAGGCAATTAGTGGCCACGGTCTGGTAGCAACAAATTGATTCGTGAAACATTAGTTAAGATATTTTTGTTTCTCAACACATGGTGAGGTACAATAGACCAATGTTGTTTGATATATTTATCTGGTTGTGTGTAATTTCATTCAACAAACATAATGACAGGGGCATTGTATAATACTAGGCAAAACTATTTTACAAATAGTGGTTTAGCTCTGATTCTAAATATGTCTGTTATAAATCTATGATATACATATTTCCTGTAATCATGGTAATGAATAACTGATTTTAATAATAATTATGTAGTGGTTTTTTTTTAATTACTTAGACCGTTCATTTAGTATTACCTGTAACAATTTCTACTACTTTAAGTGTATTGGGATCCACATCAATCACCATTTTCTCTAAACAGTTTGCTCCTCTCCCAATATTTACCAAAGCTTCTTCAAGAACCCGCAGTGTAGGTTTCACTCTTCTGTCTTTCCTCCAGGTAAATAATACTTCCTTATTCTGGCCTGGCGAATCACGATTGTATTTCACTTTTATGTTCTCTATATCTGTGACTGACAATCCAAGTTCTGTTCCTAGCTGAAAGACCATATTACCAATCAATGGTGCTACTTTATCTAATATTTCATCTGTAGGAATGCAATCTAAGATATCACCAGGAATACCTACAGGAGAAAAATATCCAAAATATTTCCAAATAAAAAAATTCATACTCGCTTGAATATTAAAGGTGTAAATAAAGGCAACAGTAGTATACCGCTGTTCAAAACTTATAAATCCATGGACAAAAAACAAAATCGGGGTAACAAACTAAAACCGAAGGAAACGCATTAAATATAAGAGGAGAACAACGACACAACACTGAAACTTATTGATTGATTTGTTAAATTTTTTTCACACAAAGTAAATAATACAAATATCTATCACCTACACTTCTGTATCATGATGTTTAATTGAAAGTATATAGTTTACTTAAATGATTTAATATTTCTAAAGAGAGGACATAACAAAGTCATCAAAGATCACAAACAAATAATTTTGAAATGATAGACGTAAATAGAAATTTGACGAAATATAAGAAAAATCTGACAGAAAATCTGAGTATTTCGAATGCTTTTACGGTGTTATGAACAATTATGGTTCATCATAACAAATAGATACACATGGTACATCTCAAAGTATATTATGAAGACAGAAAAGCATATGCAGTCGGAGAAGTTTAAATTCTTAGCTTCCACTAAAGTTAAATGCATTTCGTGTTCGCTAGGGTGAGCTGACATTTCAGCTGATGAAGTCAGTATCAAAACATGAAATGTCATTATTCTTTTTATTGGAAATTAATCTTAACTATGATTTTTTGGTTGTTGAGAATATGGAGTAAAATGTCATATCACAATATTAGGGGGTATATCATGGTATACTCCTGTTCATGACAGTTATTCTAGCAACATGCACAATATCAAGAAATGTATTATTGGCAGTTTGT
This sequence comes from Mytilus edulis, assembly GCF_963676685.1. NCBI lineage: Eukaryota > Metazoa > Mollusca > Bivalvia > Mytilida > Mytilidae > Mytilus > Mytilus edulis. The sequence goes on from NC_092350.1 coordinate 88,107,683, forward strand.
CATCACAATATTAAGGAGTATATTGAAATAAAATTTCTTTTGTAGGGGCATTACTAATTTACAAATAATTTATCAGTACTAATTTTAATATTTGACAGAGACCTTGGCGATATAATCCTATGATATGAATTTCATGAAATGTTGGCATTAAATTTTTTCCAAGGGGCATTACTCTTCTAAAAATAATTGATCGGCACTGATTTTCAAACTGGCCCAAGAAATTGCTGATATAAACCTATGACATGAGCTTCTTTAGAATCTGGCAAGAATTGTTAACATAAAAGCGCGTAATAAAAGCAAAAGTAGTACACCGCTGTTCAATAGTCATAATTCGATTAAGCAAAAAAAACCCCATATCCGGGTATCAAACTAAACTGTAAGGATCAACTATAAGAGAAAAACCACGGAACAATAGAAACATTCAACTACACAAGCAAACATACATAGAAAGGGACAGTATGATATCAACTGCCATATTCCTGACTTTGTACATGACATTTCACTAAAAAATGGTGGGTTGAACCTCGATATATGGCTAACTAAACCTGTCGCTTATATGGCAATGCTAACAATACTAGACAGGAATACTGTACATTAAACAAACGCAAGAATACTCAACACAGAGAAACACATACATACAAATTTGTATAGTAAATTTCAACATATAAACCGCAGAATAGCGACAGACATCTCCATGAATTTACTACAGCGCACCAGGACACCACAACAAAAAATAAACTGCGCGTCACATGTAAGGATTAACACCACAAAAACTGAAATAATTTTTGTGATGATTTTATAACCAGCTGATTACTGCAAGATTTTTTTTAAAATAAAATACATTGTAGATTTTTTTTATCATATAGACACTTACATAAGTATTACATTTTGTTTACAAGAATATTAAAATATCATTGTGTTTGTGATGACGTTATTATTTGTATTTCTAACCATGTTGCAAATTGGTTGTTCTTCCAATTCAAGACTGTGTATAAACAAACCAAAAAATCCTGTGCATATAGTGGTTCTAAAGTGAAAATCATATCAATGAAGTAGCTGATCATGTTTAAGACCAAACAGGAAATTTATAAAATTTCAATCCTGGTATCTATGATGAGTTTATTTACAACCACTGGGTTGATGCCACTGCTGGTGGAGTTTTAATTCCCCAAGGGTATCACAGGTCCAGTAGTCAGCACTTTTGTGTTAACTTGAGTTATCATTGATATGTTCATAATTATAAATTTACTGTTAACAAAACTTTGAATTTTTGAAATGCTAGGGCTTTTCTACCTCAGGAATACATTACCTTAGTTGTATTTGGCAAAACTTTTAGGAATTTTTGGTCCTCATTGCTCTTCAAATACTTTGTTTGTCATCTTTAACATTTTTTGATTCGAGCATCACTGATGAGTCTTTTGTAGACGAAACGTGCGTCTGGCGTAAATATAAAATTCCAATCCAGGTATCCATGATGAGTGTATTTACATGGAAACAAACAACCTAAACCCACAACACCGAAGACTAACCACGAATTACTCGACTATACTGACAAATAAGACATATGTAAAATGTAACACAATTACTAAATTCAAACCAAGGAAATAAAATAACAAAATATGTGCACAAAATAACAATTCAGGCCTAGACGTAAAAGAAAGTAACAAAAAACAAAAACAAAAGCGGGATAAATAAATAATACTGAACCACATCATCTCCAACAGCAAACATAAGATATAAAAAAATATCATATCAGACTTGAAGAAAGAAACATCAAAACTAAATAGTTACATGGATGCTGGATATATAAATACCGAGACACATCGTATAGCAATGCAAATTAACACTCAGCAAAACAGTCATACTCAGAATCCTTGTTGGTACTAGGCAGACTAGACAACGTAAATTGTAAATCACAATCTAAGACGTGGTAAAAGATTAACCAATTGGTGATGGCGTCCATAAAATTTGCGGAGTATAATTTGTTATCTTTTTTCCTAATAAATCTGTTAGGGTAGTTTATGCATACAGAGCACACTCCTGTATATGAAGTCCGTAATATCAGTTTCATCTGTCAAGAAGTGTACATGATGCAATTTTTTATATAATTAATGTTTCCAATGGGCATGGATCGACACTGATCTTTTAACAGGAAATTACTGATACAAACCTATGATATATGATTCATAAAAATCAGACAGGAATTGTTCATACGAGAGCACTAACATGACAATTCAGAAAAATGCACAAACATACATGCAGACGGATGAAAGGACGGACGCCAGAAATTTATATGCCACCCGCAACGTTTTGTGCAGGGGGCATCAAGTATTAGGCATAGCTATCAACATTAAATCAAAGCGCTGTAAGCACTGTAGGCAGTTAACCAAAAACCAAGGCAAACATAATTATGAAAACTGTGGCAATGTTGCTTCAACTTTTTTTTAAAGATTTAAAAGAACAAACATTAAACATTCATATATCATTGTGCATTTATGTTCATTTAATGAATTAAACATTAAGGCAAATAATTCATATTTTATCAAGGTTTTCAATAGCAACGCACATGACCACGAATGGTCATGAGTCTTTCATGAGTCAGCAGTGGTTCAAATTTGCAATGATTGCAGTTCTTCTAGTTGAGCATAATTGTTCGTATTAGTTGACTGTTAGTAGTTCAAGTTGACTTTAGTACGAGCTTGTAAAAGTATGAATGAACTTGCTTCCCTGGAAAGAAATATGAGTTTGTGTTTTACAGTAAAAAGTTATGAGACACAAATTAGACAAATGTTTACTACTACAGGGATCAAGGTGAGGTCTGACTGACCTGTCCATAGTAAATGTTAATGACTCCCACCTTCACCCCAAGTCCATGATGTCTAAGTTTGGAATAAAATGACAGGTGTTAGGGTCAAGCAAAGTGATATGCATATGTGTCGCCTATGAGATTGACCTTGTATGTCATTCAATCTTTTTGAAATGAAAAACAGGAATGAATATGGTTAAGGCGTTGGTATCTAAATCTTTTTTCAAGTTCTCAAAACATACACAAGAGGGTGTGGGGTGACCCTAGGGACTACCCCTATTTTTCATTTGATTTTTTATATTGTCCCATACATGAATATATATGGTTTATGGGTGGGGATCTCGACCGTTATCAAGTTTTCAAACAGGAGGAGTGGGGAACCCCAGTGACTTCCCCTATATTTCATTTGATTTGTTATATTGTCCAATACATGAATATATATGGTTGAGATCTGTTCCTAAGTATCAAACAGCAGTGGGTAGGGTGACCCTAAGGACTCTCCCTATATTTCATTTGATTAGTTCTCATACATGAATATATATGGTTTAATTTAAAGGTGGGGATCTCGACTGTTCCCAATTTTATCAATCAGATGACTGCAGGGACTCCCCCATATTTCATTTAATTTAGAGTTTGGGATCCCAACTGTTTCAAAGTTCTTAAACATGAGGGGTAGGGTGACCACAGGGACTTCCCCTATATTTCATTTGATTTGTTATATAGTCTTATACATGAGTATATATGGTTATGGGGTGATGATCTCGAATTTTTCTCGAAGTTCTCACTCATGAAGGTGTACAGTGACCATAGGGACCCCTTATAATTTATTTGATTTGTAATATTGTCCCATACATAAATATATATTGTTTAAGAATGTGGATCTCAACCATTATAAATTCAAAAACAGAAAGGGGTAGAGTGGCCCCACGAACTCCACCTATATTTCATATGATTTGTTATATTGTCCCATACATGAATATATATTGTTTAGGGGTGGGGATCTTGACTGTTACCAAGTTTTGGTCATTTTGGTTTCTTGTGGATAGTTGTCTCATTGCCAATCATACAACATCTTTTTTTTTATATATAAGAAACGTCCAGCTATTTTAACTGACCTATCAAAATTGAGAAGAAAAAAATACCCCTTGAAATTGCAGTAATATGTTTAACTTGAAAAGCATTTAACATGCATTACCAACATTTATCACTGATAAAAAAAAATATGCTGTTACCAGGAACATATATATTGTTAGATAAACTGTTTCCAGCTGTCACTTGTATTGGATTTTGACATTAAAATTGGTGTACAAAATATTTTCTGCTTTTTCTTTCTTTTAAACAATTTTGGTTTTAAATTCTAGTGATTATATTTATTTACCATGCATAGCTGTATTTTGTCACCTGTCTGGATTAGTTGATAGCCCAAAACCCGGGATTACCCTTATCCGCTTCCGGAATGGGATCCGATATTGTAATCTTGGGGCAGCCATTTTGTTTACAATGTTGTTTTTGACAGAAAGTGAGATACAATTTTACTCAGATTTACACATTATTTATCGGCGATTTTCTGTATAAAGCTAGCGGTTGAACAAATTGAACATCGCTGTCATGAATACTAATGATGAAAATAAGTTTGAGATCGTTTTTAGGAAACTTTGGTAAAAATGTTCGCAAAGTTATGTTTTTATTTTCTTTCAAGGTCCGTCGGGCGTAGCTAGTAATTACGTAGAAAGTCCGACTGCAAAAGTGGAAGGTCACAGACCCCGGACCACCACTAATTTAAACCCCTGCGTCCAAATTGAAAAGATACGAAAATTTCGTCTTCTAATTCAAAATTGCCGCCAACAGCGTGATCAGTTGAACTTATATACGTAGTTGACTACGTATTGACGACAAACAATATTCCTACGAGTTTTGCAATTTGGGAAATCTTAACTACTTGACTTTAGAGATTTTCGGCGATTAAATATTTCATACATTTGTTCTTTGACATCTTAGCCAAAAGCTCAGGGGATAATAAACTACATAAGGATTCTTAAAGTGTTCTACTTCATATGTGCAACTTCAAAACTTTTGGGAAAATCGACGATCATTTAAGGTTTTTCTGGTCATATTTTTTGTAATCCAGAATGAAAAGTATGAAAAAACTGTCCAATAAGTTATAAATAATATAGTAGACAGCTAGATAATAACAATGGCACGTATTTCAGCATTTATTGGGTAGCACACAAATCCAGGGTGCTCGCATAAGGCAGCTTAACTGCCTAAAAACATCAAACAGTATCTCTAACAGTCATTATATGATACTCACAATGTCAGGGAATATATCAAGTCATATATAGTGATACACATGCAATTTTAAAGTATAATAGTTTTACTTGCCAATGGGTGTATCACAAGTGTTTGCAAACATTATTCTAAATGCTTGTCAAATACAATTGGTAGATACAAAGGTTGAAGATGAATCTGTACACACCTCTAAGTTTTTTATACTTTAGTGGAGACAATATTGGTGTGATTACTTATGATGCATTTACTCACAATGTCTTAATTGCAGTTTGTTAAATATCGATCTGGGCATTAAGATAACACCTAAAAAAAATTGTAAGGGTTCCGCAGAACCCAGTGTCTCGCCTATTTTTGCTGTAAATCGCAGACTCAACAATAATGAGGAAAAAAATCAATAAAAATATTCCTCTTGTTACTATTTTATGATTGTAAGAAAATCTTAGTCCATTTAAAAGTAAATTACAGAAAAAACGGAGTGATCTTTTTACAAACTTTACTTCTGGATACAATCTTATGATCATAAATAAGCTTCTGTCCAAGTTTGGTACAAACCCAGAATAGTTTAAGAAAGTAATTAAAATTTTAAAAACTTTAACCACAGAGTGAATGAAATGGTTCCCCGCAGAAAAACTAAGTCCATTTAAAAGTAAAATATGGAAAAAATGGAATTTTATTTTTACAAAATTTACTTCTGGATACTATCTTATGTTCATAAACAAGCTTCTGTCCAAGTTTGGTACAAACCCAGACTAGTTTAAGAAATTTATTAAAATTCTAAAAATTTTAATCACAGAGTGAATGTAATGTTTCCCCGCAGAAAAAACTAAGTCCATTTGTAAGTAAAATACAGAAAAAATGGAATTTTATTTTTACAAAATTTACTTCTGGATACTATCTTATGTTCATAAACAAGCTTCTGTCTAATTTTGGTACAAACACAGGATAGTTGGGAGAAAGTTATTAACATTCTAAAAACTTTAACCACAGAGTGAATGTTTTGTTTCCCTGCAGAAAAAACTAAGTCCATTTATAGAAAAATATGGAAAAAATGAAATTTTATTTTTACAAAATTTACTTCTGGATACTATCTTATGATCATAAACAAGCTTCTGTCAAAGTTTTGTAGAAATCCAGTATAGTTTAAGAAAGTTATTAAAATTTCAAAAACTTTAACCACAGAGTGAATATTTGTTGACGCCGCCGACGACACCGACGCCGACGGAATGTAGGATCGCTTAGTCTCGCTTTTTCGACTAAAGTCGAAGGCTCGACAAAAAGAAACATGCAAACAAAGTTATATATCTCTTTTCAACTGTTAGGGGTTTATATTAATTAATTAATATATGTGTTATGTTAGTTTGCATTCTTTGGCAGAATTTAGAAATACTATATGAAAAATAAGACACTTACTAGATTTTACTCGTTTTCTCCTCTTAACCTGCAAATAAAGTGATACAAAACATTAGTGCGTGCATGCTTCATTGTACCAAGTCAGGAATATGACAGTTGTTGGGTTAGTTTCGTTTGATGTGTTTTACCATCTGCCCTTACAGAAATGAAAAGTTTGCTGCAATATTGCAACAATATAGCGGCAATATTGCGGCAAACAAATTTGTTTGCAAGAAGTGTTTGCAAGAAAGTTGCAGGTTGTTGCAGGTTGTTGCAGCTACCTGCAATATTCCCGCAATGTTACTGCAACAAAATTTGTTTGCAAGAAAATTTTTTATTATTTAAGGAATGACTATTTGCAACAACTTTGCAAGAAAAGTTTCTTTAATAATGTCAGACATGTAGTAATGCACCAATATTTCAAGCATTTTAAAATATTACATATGACTTTTTTTTTTTTAAAGATTTAAGGTTCAAATAATACACAACATATGGTTTCTTTGAACATTCGATTATGGAATTACTTCAAATTATCTAAATTTGTTATGGTCATACTTTATTTTACTCAGATATATCTGGATATTTGAATAATTTATTTGAAATAATCTTCAAATAACAATTAATGCTTATAAAGAATTCCTAAACTGCACGTTTATCACAATTATATGATATTTTGTAAGGAAAGAATACTTTGGTATTTATTTCAACAAATTTAATCTAAATAATTGAGTCATAATAATTTTTGTTCTATATGTATTATTATGCCTTTTTGTCACTTTTTTATGACATTTTTTTTTAACAATATTTTTAATTATAATATTTTCCATCAAATGAATTTAGCCTCACCTGCAGTTTAATTTCTAGTATCATTATTTTAAAATTATTTATACACAAATTATCTTTCTCATCTCAATTAGTAATATGAGCTGGTGATAGAAATGTAATGTGCCATGCCCATCTGGTTTTCATTTATCTCTGTGTAGTGGTAAAGACAGGAAGTACTATAAATTAATGTACACAGAGTTGAGGCCAAATTAAGGGCAGAGCAATTCTTCTTTGTATATATTTCCATTATAACTTATAACACCAAAGATAAAAAAAATGTATTTATAATTATTTTTTATTATAATAAATAACAAATATTCAAGATTGAGGCAATTGATATTTATAATTATGGGCAAATTTCAAAGGGATCACATTGAAACAATACCCTAAGCAACCTTGATCAACATATATTCAAAATTTGAACTGGACATGAACATGCATACAACAAACAAAGATGTCTTCTATATGAATTTTACAATGGATTTAGACATGTTAGATCCAAAAGTTCCAATTGATTCTATTGACACTGGGTAGTGCAGATGATAGCCTTCAGTTGACATGACTCTTGGATTCAGGAAGATTTGTGTTTACACACAATTTGGACAACATCTTTTGGTAAGTACAATGGATTTGAATGTCCACCATTTTGAATAAGTGCATGCTCTTTAACAGTTCAAATAGTGATAAATAAAGAGTCTTCTTAATTTAATAGAGTTGGTAAAAGTATTATACAATAGATTTATGCACATGAATATTATCAAAATTGTGTAAGACAGGAGATATTTTTTTAAATCTTTTTATTACTGTATGTTTTAGAAATAACATTACTTAAATTGAAACAAGAAATCTTCTAATAAAAGCTGTTTGGTATTAAATTAGAGATCTGTGATTTAACTGCCAATAAGAGGTTTGTCAACAAATGGCAACAATGTATAGCTTTCATATATATATACACAACTTATCACAAAAATTAACATTTTAAAGAATAGACAAGACCAATTATGTTATAGTTCAATGAAAAACAAATATTCAAAAAAACAATAACAACCTAGTACTGGCATGAGGTTAAATGTATTCAATAGTTATATGCAATTTCTAGAAGGACTTAATCACTTTTAGACATTGACCCTTTAAGTGAAACAAATTCATGCACTAAGCAAGTCATTTAACACTGAGCACCAAATTTTTTATGTTATTTTTAGAAAAAATATTACAGTCATTTCTTATAATTTAATTCTAAATTCCATTTTAAACCGTAAAAAACTATGAAAAAACGTTGATGACATCACGGTCACATGACTAAATTATGTATATGGGCTGATAACAAAATAACGTCAGCCAATCAGAAGACACGTTACATCCACAATTAAATTATATAGTAGTAACTTATATCTGTATATCTTTATAATTTTAGTTATTTTTTTTATGTCTACTAATTAAAATTCTTCAACTTTTATTTTGCAGTATTTTTGAAATCAGAAAATTCAACTTTAAGGACAGTGAGAATTACAGAGAAACAGAACTAAAAGCTACACAGATGTAACATGACAACCTATAGAGGACAGAGACCATTTTCAACCTATAGAGGACAGAGACATTCTTTTTTTTTATTATTAAAATATAAATTTTTAAATTTTTAGTTTTTAATTCCAATTTTCACACCTGAATTGTTGAAAGATTTGCTGCAATATTGCTGCAACAATCACAGCTACTGATTTTCCCGCAAACAATTTGTTGCGGCAATGTTGCAGCAACTGTTTGCAAGAAAACTAATTTGCATACGAAAAATGAATATTTGCAGCAATATTGCCGCAACTATTTGCAGCAACATTGCCGCAAATATTTGCAAGAAGCCTTATTTTTCTGTAAGGGTGATTAGGGACTTTCCGTTTTGAAATTTTCTCAGATTTTTGTGATTTGACTTTTTAGTTATCTTCAGAACTTGATCGAGCAGAACCTACTTTTCATAATACTTTAAAGACAATTGTTGTATAAATCGAAATTTGTATTAAAATAAAGATTAGATTAACAACATATCACAAAATACTCAAATGAAGAATTCAAATCCTTTTCCCCCTTCTCCATTTGCTTAGGACAAATAAAACCATCTTTGAACAAGATTGGCAAGATTCAAACAATACCATACTGTGGATTCATTTTTATTCATGGTACTAAAATAATATACAAATTTTCGTGGGTTTCTGGAGTCCCAGCAAACCACAAATTCAATAATACCGAAAATTTTGTAATGAGTCGGATATTTTATCTGGTTGACATGCAATCAAAATGGTTGTTAAAACGTGTTTTTGAAATAAAAATATATTAATATTTTGATAAAAAAATTATCAAATTCTTAGTATATCAGTGATTTTTTGTTTTAATTGTTTAAGGTGGTACCTAACACTACAGGGAGATAACTCTGTAAAATCAGCTAAACGTTTTAATTACGTTGTGTTGTTAAGGAAATATTAAGCTTCCCAATGATCAAAAAAGTGTTTGTCAAACTGCTATATAACCTGTGTAATTTTTCTGATAAAACGAAATTGGCGAGGGGGGGGGGGGGTTGTTGGAAGGCAGTTTTTGTCAGCACCGCCTCCCAGACAATTGTAATTGAGAATTATAGTGTTAATAGTTGCTTTGATACCCATCACCCATGTGTCTTCCAATCCCCCCCATACATTTTTTTCTGGGATAGCCCTTAGTTAAAGTGCTGGGTACCACCTTAAACGCATTCATTGTATATATTAAACGCAAACTGTCTATAACTGTGTCATAATTTGCTTGCTGATTAAATACCAATAGAAATAAGAACCGGTCATTGCCTGTTAAATATCATACCTTTGATATACTTTGATTTATTGACAAACTTAATAAGGTAGGATAAGGTAGGATACGGTAGGATACGGTAGGATAAGGTAGGATAAAGTAAGATACGGTAGGATAAGGTAGGATACGGTAGGGTAAGGTAGGATACGGTAGGGTAAGGTAGGAGAAGGTAGCATAATTAGGACACAAATTGCTTTTCAAATAACATTTCAATAAATCGCCGTAGAAGCGTTTTTGTTTACCTAACTATTTGACTTTGTTTTCGCTGGGAATTTAACCAAGCCGGGATTTGACATTTCAAAATTTGTACAGTGATTTCTCTCTATTGTATATCATCATTTAAACAAAGATCCACGAAAATAGGTACTTGATACATCTTTTTTTTATATTTTTGAAACAGCTATCCTCGAATTGTCGTATCCCACGAACCGTCTTTGTATCTATAAGAATTGATACCCTAGGAAAAAAATTAATTAACAGGTTATGTTCCATAACCAAAGCAGCAAAATTATTGTAAAATAAATTATCTTTCATTGTTATGTTAACCCCCTATTATCGCTAATAATCAACTGCTTCCTGGTTTGGTTATTGTATGCCATTGTTCTTCAAATGTCTTATCTTCAATTTAGTACTTAGCAACATCAATATGAAGGGAAAACATATAAACCTGAACCTGCTTACCTTTTACTTGTATTTCCTATCATGTTGCTTTTTTGATAGAGGGTTGCTTCTTACAAGGAAGTTATCAAACCAAGAATTCCACATGGTGAAATTGAAATCATACTTTCGTAAATTTTTATGACGCCATCACGAGTTGTTTGACGGTTATGGAATAACCGTTTCACAGATGATATCGGATATGTTCCCTGTGTCGTAACTATAATTCCCTTCTCTTTTCACGAAGGTGACCTACCTAATTAGACTATATAATAACATAAGCATTACGATGGGTGCCACATGTGGAGCAGGATTTGTTTGTCCTTTTGAAGCACCTGAGATCGTTCCAAGTTTTGGTGGAGTTCTTGTTGCTTAGTCTTTAGTTTTCTATATTGTGGCTTGTGATCATTATTTGTCTGTTTGTATTATTTTGTTTTTTAGCCATGGGGTTGTCAGTTTATTTTTTTATCTATGTGTTTGACTGTCACTTTGGTATCTTTCCCCCCTTCTTTTAGTACTGCAACCAGAGTTCATTTTTGTAAACTTTAATGGTCCAGAAGAACACACACCTAAATTATATATCGATGGAAAGAGGAAAACGTGTCCAATAAGAAAAGTTGGGTCGTAAAAATCCAGAGTGGTCACAATTTTGTGAAATTGAGGTCAAAGGTCAGACCTAAAAATATCAATATTTCAACCACAAGGACAAAAAGGAGAAATATTCTGATATTTATTCAATAGAATGTTACAAAAACGATTCAATTATAAGCATATGCTATAAATGATGTTAAAACGACAACTTTGACTACTAATATGAAGAGCTGCCATTACAAAATAGCGTTGATTTGGAACCTTCTGATTTTTTTCCATTTAAGATATAGCAAAAGAAGAAGTGGCCTTGACCTTTTCACATCCATAAACTTTCATATTGTGTATAGTGTTTCACTATAGTATATTACAGAATTATTTTCTAAACTATAAAACACCAGTTTATCAAATTATTTCAATATTTTTTCTATCTTTGAAAAAAACAAAATTCAAGCGCTGAAACAGTGTTTTTAATTTTGCATCATAAGGGTTGTGTATTTTGTGAAAAATAGTATCGAGTTATAGATAAATACATATTGTGTATTTGCAAAGCCTGGACAGAGCAGTTATAACACAAAATATACTATAGTCACCCGAGGCGAATGCTAGGTTTAAAAAAAATGAGTGTAAAACAAAGTCAGTTTAGTGCATGAACATTTTTTTAGTGGTATAATCTTGGTAAAAAAGTTAACTCATTATTTTTTTAAGGGAAGGATGAAAATTATACAATGCAATGCCAATTTTCTAATGTTGTAATTCAAAATCAGTCATGATCCTTATATAACTTTTAAAAGCGACACACAATAGCTCAAGTATTCATTAAATAGGGACATGAATCAATCGCTTAGTCATCATAGGCGGATTCAGTACGCGTATTAGCATTACAAGACACTTCCCTTTTTTTTATAAGAACATGTTCGGCGCAGGACAGAGTGTGTTCAAAGCAAACACAGTTTTTGAGTACAAATGCCATCTGGAGCGTAAATACCGTCATGATTCGGTCAAACTCGTCACATATAGTCTAACCTTTGCATAGGAAACACAAAAGCAATGTGAGTACACAGTTTTGATCAATGTTCGTGACACATACTCCCATATGCATATGCATGATATATCTGCACTGCCAATCCCAAATGTAATGGGGCGAATGTTGCTACAGAAACTATTGATTTTTTAATAGCCATACATTTACGAATTTCTGTTATCTTTAGGAACAGTATACAGTTCAGAAGCCCCTTTGTGTTTTTTTTTCATCAATTAACTAACAAATGAACTTTTGAGCCTAGGCTCCGTGACTGTTGAAAACCGGACCGTTATTTATAATGGTTTACTTTTATAAATTGTGACTTGAATGGTGTGTTGTATCATTGGCACTCATACCACATCTTCCTATATCTATTAAGAAGCTATGCGGGCATCATGCCCATAGAAATACCAAAACGAGGACATAGCTCATAAGAACACTGGTGGCAAGCTTAGGTGAAGTAATTGTTCTATTTTTAATGTATCCTTGATTTTTTCAGACACATCTTGGTGTAATTCTGAAAGTCTTAACATAGACTTCAATTTTCCTGCAGCAGATATGGCATCCCCTATTTTAAATTCAGAGCTAAACTCTATATTTCATATCCCTTCCCCCCCCCTTGTGTCTGAATTGTAAGGTGTCACAATATCTAGTTAGTTCTGGAGTTTGGCAGTTTGGTAAGCATCAGAGACAATCTTGGGTCAATCTAATTAAACTATTGATTGAATTAAAATATCTAATTCATAAAAGTGATCGTTATATGTAGAGTATGTGCTACATGAGAAAGGCTTTTTCTTATGGAAGAATAAATCACATAACTAACACTCGTTATTAATGAACTGACAGCAAGTCCAAATTTTAATTTTTCAGTAAATATTTTATTTAATTGCACAGGTGTTGACTTCAATAAGAACTTGGTTATGCATGGATAAATGATTACTCACATTAATAAGCACAACTTGAAAGACTGTCAACACGTTTAGAGGACTCACTTTTGTGTAGTTTTCTGTTTTTTTCAAAGGTTTTTCTTTTACACAAAAAACCTGTCTCCATGTCTAAACTACAAAGAAGAAACTGATCGCGAGATCGTATTAAAGTGTCAGGTTGTGAGGATACATGTCGATCAGTTTGATCACATATATGGATTTCTGTTGTTTTTAATTGAAAGTTCCCCAAGGGTGACTGGGGAAACGAAATATGGTCACTTGGTCTTCTCCCGACCGGCAGTAAAATAGAGTGGGCGTCCGTTTTGCTGTGCGGGATGTATCAAGTTCAAAGTCACGTCCGGTCAGAATGGAGACGTTAAATCCGATTCCTCGTGTAAAGGGAGTGCCACGTTCTTTGCACGTTAAAACCCTTGCAACAACTCTTTGAGGGGTTCGTAGGTGGTCTGTTGCAATGGCAAAATTTCTGTCCCAATCCTATATACCATCATTTTCCAGTGGCAGTCTAAATTTTCCCGACCATCATCCCAAATGGCCTCCATTATGACAAAACCTACCTATTGTTTTTATTGTTAATTGTTCTCGTCCTGACTGACATGCATGGAATATTTGCCACTGGACGTTAAGCAACCAACAATCAATCAATCAATCAATCAATCTAATTTAAAGATGCACCAATTGTGCCTTCTGGTGCAAGTCTCATAACATCACTGATGATTCGCCAAAGGAAAGCAGAATATCAAGAGAAATTGGTTTTAGCATCACCTTGTCACACACCAAATCTCTGCGAAACTTATAGTACTTTTCCCCCGACCACTTGCATGTATATTAATTGATCTGAGGTTAAACATTAACATACAATGTATAATTTACTAGTCATTATCCGGAAAAACCTCTTATCCGAAGGATTTGGTTAACTTTTATAAAAAGTCAAAATTTTATTAACAAAAAATATAACTTATTTACAGAAAATACACGAAAGAACTACTATATATATTCAAATAACTCAAAAATAAATTAACTTCTCCTACAAAATCTACATAATCACATCGAAACTATCACATTGATTGTGAAGGAAAAAATAAATGCTGGAGTTGATTGACGGATAGGAAATTTCTGTAATTAAAAGGTACAAATGATGTTTTTATTTTTGAGTTTTTGACCAAATTGTTTGGAATTTGCCCAACAAAATTTGCATGCAGTATCACAATAATATGTTATGTCCTCTCAAATGTCAAATACTGTTTTGAATCATAAGTTTTCTCGTTTCAAAGAAAAACGCGTTAAATTTCTATCTAAAAAACAGCCAACTTTAAGTTTGAAAGTTTTACTTGGAGATGGTATTATATTTATGTCTTCATCATTCTGATGATCCTTGATGATATGTGCATAGAAAATATTTACGAAAATAGAGGGAAATTTAACCAAAAAATATATTTTTGGATTAAAGATAACTACCCAAAAACCGTAAATTGGGGGTACCCCCATTAAAGAGATAAAATACAAAAATGTGACCATAGTAACTTTTTACGACCCGACGGAACTTAAAATATAGATATAATTCTATCATTTAAAACAATTTGCAGCCGTGTGTTATTCCGGACCATTAAACTTGTTAACTAAGCGTCTTTTTCGATGTCAGTTGCAGTACTATTTCATGAGAACCTTAGATCGCACATGTTTTTGTGGGATTCATGTTGTTTAGTTTAAGGGGAGTTCTTATGTAGACTGTGTGTTTATATCTATTTGTTAAGTATCGCTACTTTTCCTTCGTCTTTTCATTGTCACTTTTTTTGCTTTGCTAATTACAATCACTACTGACATATTGTTTACACACCTGTCTACTGTTGAAGGGTGTATGATATATTTAGGAGAAGTTTGGGTTTAAGGGGTTTTGTGGAAGCTGTATATATGATACTCATATAACAAATCTACTATTTCAATAATTAATGAAAGTGAAATGAGATGAACCTTCTAAAAATGTGAAGTCATAATTGCCATAGGCAAATATGAATGAATTGTGGATAAAAAACAGGAAAAATCTCATGGAGATGAATTGATAAAAAGTACATGGGATGATGGCAACAATAGTATTAATATCTTACCATACACAGTTTGTGTGTTGTTATTTCTATCTTTCTTAAACCTTTCTCTAAGTCTGCAAACTTGGCTGAATTATTTTCTTTCAAATATACAAGTGTTAAAAACTTGACTATCTGTGCATTATCTGGGTAGTTGTCTTCCATATCACACCATTCCATCTCTTCCATTCCAAGATGCAGAGCTAAATCATGTATCATGCGTTTAGTGCAAGTAATAGAAAAACGAAGCAACTCTCGATTACTTGGAGCCTGACATAAAGCATCTACACTTAAACCTAAAATTATTATAAAAACTTTTGAACTAGATATAAGATTATATAAAACATAAAATTGCATGTGTTTCTTAGTGCTTGGCTGTTAAGGTTGATTACTAAGGTGCATGCTCAGTTTTCAGTAATCAAGGATTAGTTATATATTCTCTATTTTTATGTACGACTTTTGCTTACTTTAAATTTCATTGCCCTGATACATTAAAGGTTGTGTCCAATATGCCATGCCATAGAAAAACTGGCCTTCATTATATAGCCAAAGGTGGTGACGGTATTGTTAAACATCAACAAACAATCAATCAATTCAATGTATTACATTCTAGTATGGTGAAGGTATTGTTAACATCAACAAACAAACAATCAATCTATTCAATGTACTAGCCATGGAAAAAGTGGCCTCCTTCATATTACAAAGAGTGGTGAAAGTTTTGATAA
Source organism: Mytilus edulis (assembly GCF_963676685.1). Lineage (NCBI taxonomy): Eukaryota > Metazoa > Mollusca > Bivalvia > Mytilida > Mytilidae > Mytilus > Mytilus edulis. The sequence goes on from NC_092350.1 coordinate 88,123,837, forward strand.
TCATCAACAAACAATCAATCTATTCAATAAACTTAGTATCCAAGAAAAAACTGGCCTCTATTATATAGCCAAGAGTGGTGAAGGTATTGTTAAACATCAACAAACAAACTATCTTTTCAATGATAGCATGTTTGAAATGAAAAATAAATAGCCTAACTCTGCTGACAGATTGTCATTGATTTTGCTAGACTTTTAATGAAATAATAAAGTTAAAAATTATCCAAAAATGTTGTGTTCAAAACGTTCAGATGACTTATTTATTGGTAATTGACCATACCCGATCTGCTGTAGGAAGATCAAATTATTTACGGTTGGCCCCCTTGGAAGGCCTGCTACGAATGATTCCATCAAGAAAGATAGGCATACACCATTTTGTAGATAATTTAATCACATTTACAACAAAACATATGTCAATGGGAAAGATGAACATGGCTTTGAAATTCAAAAATTTGGGAGGTGGTTACCTTGTGGTATATACAAGATTAAAGGATTTTTCAGAGGCAATTACCTGTTGGCATAGCACTTGAAAGGTAGGTGTCAAAATCATGCAAATCGAAAGTGACGTGTATTCTATGGTCCATAACATTGTGCTGAAGTCCATAAGAGTCAGATGTATAATAATTGCTTAATCTGCGGAATGTGCTCGTTTAAATGTTGTTGGACAAGTGAAGCAAAGTAAAGGATGACAAACTGTGTTAATAATTGTTTAATATGAAGTGTAAACAAATGTGTACTTTTGAGAGAAAGAATAACTTAAATAGTAAGGAGGTATACGTCTAAATAGTAAAATTAATGTGAATTTACTTTATAAATTACTTCTGCAGAAATCAGACCTCCCAAAGTTAATATGACTATAAAATGAATTATGTAGTAATGTACTCTTTGGTGGTTGATAGAAATTAGCAAATTAAATGTTTACCTGGACAATCAGAATCGCACTGCAATCGTTCCTATAACACAAAAGGAAAAAAAATAAATGTATTTGTAATAACAATTCATTTTCACATTAACAGTGATTAGTGAATAACAAAATCACCACACCATCTAGTTTTCCGATTTAGACAGTCAGGGGCATTACTTAAACAAGTAATTTTTTTATTAACTTATATAGGATATTTTTGTTTAAAAAAAATTATAAAATAACTCAATAGAGTTATTTTAAATTGCAATAGAAGCATGGACTAAATGTAGTTTTCGTGAATTTTTAAAGCATTTTATATCATAAAATAAAGAATTTATTAGATTTAATAGGAGTGTAGAGATTAAGGGTTACTTTAAAAATAATGACAAAATATTAATTGAATAAGTTATTTAATACATCTTTGAAAGAATTAGTAATAACACTTATTCCAGGAACATATGTAATTGTTTAGGGTTACAAATTATAAATAATTTCAAGTCTTAATTAATTCACAAGTTTCTATCTATTTATATCTGTCTAAATTTAAGATTGTTTAGGAAAATGATATTTTAATAGTCCCAAGAGACCAATCTTTGACCCAAAAGCATCGATATGAAAGATAAGTGCGTCAGAAAGGCAATTAGTGTTTCAGAAAGATTAGATTTCATATTTCATGGGAAAAATAACCAGATGACTGCCAAAATTTGTTAAAGCTAGTAAAATCTGTATAGTTGGACACCTATAAAAATAATATTTAGAAAAGTAACTTATATAAGTTATATTTAAAATAGCCTCGTTTTCAACATTACTCGGATAGGTAATTTTAAATGTTACTTGTTTAAGTAATGCCCCTGACTGTTAGAAAAGAGGTGTTTATATAACCATAAATATTCTTCTTACACTCTGTGTTTTTGTTGGATGTTTTTCTCCTTTGTACTGCTTTGATAAGTTTAGCCCTTTTCTACTGATTTTGATAGTTTGATATTATGTTGTACTGTTACACAACTTTCCAAGGTTAAGGAGAGAGTTTGGTTACAGCAAACATGTTTAATCCCAGAAAAATCTGTCCCAAGTCAGGAGCCTTTAATTAATTTATAGGTTGTTGTTTGTGCTGTATATCATATGTGGTTTTGGTTTATTACTATGTACATTAATCTTGTTAATCACGATGTTAAATCTTGTGTTTGCACTTTTTTACATTTGTCATGTAGGGGATTGTAATTAAAACTATTATAATGTTCACTAGGGCGCATCTTCATACGACCACATAGGTTGAACCCTAAACACGGACAATTATGGATAACTTCATTAGCTAATGATACAGCTCTGAATTTGCATTGTGATTAATTATTTGACACACCATAGGTTTCTGACACAAAATGAATGGGGTGGGGTCTAAGAACTGAAAAATTTCAAATTGGTATATATTTAATATGGTCAAATATCCAAAGTCTAAATTAACAGCGGCTATATTCAGCATATCAAAGAACCCCAATTATTCAATTTCATCTCATATCAAACACAGTTTGATTTTGGACCAATATTTGGACCAATTTGAAAACTGGGCCTATATTAAAATATCTAAATACATAACCCCAATCATTCAATATTTGTTAATTTGTTAAAATAAAACTTAAGTTCAATTTAGGACCTTTATAACCTGGATGTAGACCAATTTGAAAACTGGGCCAACAATTCAGAATTCAAATACTGTTAGATTCATTTTACCTCAGGAAACCAAGATTCAAGACTTTTGACCACTTTTTTAAAGATTGGGGCTTTACCGCCCCAAATCTATCCCAACCCTCTATTTAAGTATGGAATATTGTGGTGAAATTTCATAGAGATCCATACAAGAACAAGCTTTTTGCCCTATTTGAGAATATATTAAAATCTACAGGTTCATAACAGCCGTTTTTCCAAACCTGCAAAAATATGTAAGTGAACATTTTATTCAGTTGGAATTCGTTGTACGGGATCTGAACATCAACACAACAGAACATATGTTTCCATTTAACTAGGAATAATCCTTTCATTGAAAATCTGTAAGATCAACGTCTTACTAATTTAAATATATTAACTACTGTTATGGAAATTTAAATTTTTCTCTAGATTTTAAAGTTGAGCCAAATAAATAAGGTAAATTTAACCCCGCCGCATTTTGCCCCGGTCAGGAGCCTCTGGCCTATGTTAGTCTTGTATGATTTTTAATTTTAGTTTTTTGTGTATAATTCGGAGTTTAGTATGACGTCCATTTTCACTAAACTAGTTACATATTTGTTTAGGGGTCAGCTGAAGGACTTCTACGGGTGCGGGATTTTCTTGCTCCATTGGTGGCCTTCAGCTGTTGTCTGCTTTATGGTCAGGTTGTTGTCTATTTGACACATTCCCCATGTCCATTCTCAATTTTATCAATATGTAAGGGCAACAACTGTTTTTTTAAATCAGCTTATAACGCTGCCCATGTTGACATATCTGTTGCTACTTATCTTACAGATCCACTCACCTCTTTCTGGTTCCAGATACTCCAATAGTGTTTTATGTTTTCACCATGTTTGCAAAAACATTCCTTTGTTTCAACACCTATCTTTTCATTTGGATTGAAACAGCTTAATTTTGAACAGGAATACTCTGTATGAAATGGTAGCTTGTTGCTAGTTTTACAATGAATAGTGGAATGATAAAATTCTGAAATTCTCTCCAAAGTAATAAACAAGCATTCTCTGACACTTGTGGCTATTTCAGGTATTATCAACCCCTTGGAGCGCTTGTGGACTAGGTACAGTAAGATCTTGTTGCCTTCTACACAGATAACAATATCATGCTCTTTATCAACTGATAACCCAACAAACCCAGAAAACATAAGTTTCCTTTCATGGTATTGTTTTAATGTCCACATACTGAGACATGCGCATATAAGACGGTTTGGTAAGGCTGGAGGTATGATGGTGCCTTTGAAAACAAAGGCCAAACTAAGAGTCCTCTCTGGTGTACATTCTTTTGTCAAGAAATCTGTATCGTTTTGTTGTGTAAGCATACAGGGTACAAAGAAGTTTTCTATAGGTAGACGACTTCCTGTTTTTGTATCATATCTCCGCTGTTCAGATACGATATCAAGGTGTATCAGCATATCAAATATGTACTCTTTAAATGGTAAAATCTGACAAAATTCTTCTTGTTCCCAAATCTGGTAGAGGTCTACTTTTTGTATCATTCCATTTTTTGACATCTTTTTGAAGGTTTGTCTTGTTTTATCTTCTTTAGGCCAGAATTCAACATCTATGAAAATGAAAAAACAAACAATCTTATGACTTGAACTCAAAGTAAAATATATACTTGTATTAAAAGGTACTATGAAAGTTATATTGCTCACCTAGGTCAGCACATGAAAACAAAATTATCTTAATACTTTAATTAAATGTCCTATCTTAGGAGTAATTAACTTTCCTTATGAAATGCATTTGATGATCAAAATAGTATCCTTTCTCATTTGGAAGAACGTTATCCCATTAAACATGTTCAATATTTAGAAACCATGAAACTCTATGGTTATACCTTCACCTTTGTGATTATGAAATATCTGTTTCAGTTTTAACTAAAACTAGAGGCTCTAAAGAGCTTGTGTCGCTCACCTTGGTCTATGTGCATATTAAACAAAGGACACAGAAGGATTCATGACAAAAATGTGTTTTGGTGATGGTGATGTGTTTGTAGATCTTACTTTACTGACATTCTTGCTGCTTACAATTATCTCTAACTATAATGAACTTGGCCCAGTAGTTACAGTGGAAAATATTGTGTACAATTTTACAAAAATTTACTATAAAGGGCAATAACTACTTAATGGGTCAATTGACCATTTTGATCATGTTGACTTATTTGTAGGTCTTAATTTGCTGTACATTATTGCTGTTTACAGTTTATCTCTATCTATAATAATATTCAAGATAACAACCAAAAGCTGCAAAATTTTCTTAAAATTAACAATTCAGGGGCAGCAACCCAATAACGGGTTGCCTGATTGGTCTGAAAATTTTGGGGCAGATAGATCTTGACCTGATAACAATTTAACCATCGTCTGATTTGCTTTAAATGCTTTGGTTTCAGAGATATGAGCCAACAACTGCATTTTACCCTATGTACTATTTTTAGCCAAGTCGGCCATCTTGGTACACGGGCGGGGTCATCGCACACATTTTTAGACTAGATACTCTAATGATGATTGTGAACAAGTTTGGTTAAATTTGTCTAAGTAGTTTCAGAGGAGAATATTTTTGTAACAGATTACAAAAATTTACGAAAAAAATTGTTAAAAATTGAATATAAAGGGCAATAACTCCTTAAGGGATCAACTGACAGTGTTGGTCAAGGTTGACTTATTTGTAGATCTTACTTTGTTGAACATTATTGCTGTTTACAGTTTATCTCTATCTTTAATAATATTCCAAATAATAACCAAAAAAGGCAAAATTTTCTTGAAATTACCAATTTAGGGGCAGCAACCTAACAAAGGGTTGTCCCAATCATCTGAAAATTTCAGGGCAGATAGATCTTGACCTGATAAACAATTTTATCCCATTTCAGATCTCTCTAAATGCTTTGATTTCAGAGATATAAGCAAAAAATCTACATTTTATCCCTATGTTCTATTTTTAGCCATGGCGGCCAACTTGATTGGCCGGGTCACAATACACTTTTTTTAAACTAGATACCCTATGATGATTGTGACCAAGTTTGGTTAAATTTGGCCCAGTAGTTTCAGAGGAGAAGATTTTTGTAAAAGTTAACGACGACGCCGGACGCCAAGTGATGAGAAAAGCTCACTTGGCCCTTTGGGCCAGGTGAGCTAAAAAAAAAAAAAAATTTCAAAGTTTGCATTTACGTTTTTACAAAACGTAAGTTAAAACAGTCATCTTCTTCAAAATTTCACAACATAATAAAATAATTAGCTATAATTTAACAAGAATGGACGCTGTGAATAAAGAAACTAGAGGCTCTAAAGAGCCTGTGTCGCTCACCTTGGTCTATGTTCATATTAAACAAACGACACAAATGGATTCATGACAAAATTGTATTTTGGTGATGGTGATGTGTTTGAAGTTCTTACTTTACTGAACGATTTTGCTTCTTACAATTATATCTATAATGAACTTTGCCCATTAGTAACAGAGAACTATATTTGGTAAAAATTTACATAAATTTACCAAATTAATGAAAATTGTTAAAAATTTACTATAAAGGGCAATAACTCCTTAAGGGGTCAATTGACCATTTAGGTCATGTTGACTTATTTGTAGATCTTACTTTGCTGAACATTATTGCTGTTTACAGTTTATCGCTATCTATAATAGTATTCAAGATAACCAAAAACAGCAAAATTTATTTAAAAATTACCAATTGGAGGGCAGCAACCCAACAACCAGTTGTCCAATTCATCTGAAAAAGGACAGATAGATATTGACTTGATTAACAATTTAGCTTCTTGTCAGATTTGCTGTAAATGCTTTGGTTTCATAGTTATAAACCCAAAACTGCATTTTACCCCTATGTTCTATTTTTAGCCGTGGCGGCCATCTTGGTTGAATGGCCAGGTCATCGGACACATTTTTCAACCTAGATACCCCAAAGATGATTGTGGCCTAGTAGTTTCAGTGGAGATTTTTGTAAAAGATTACTTAGATTTACGAAAAATGGTTAAAAATTGACTATAAAGGGCAATAACTCCTAAAGGGGTCAACTGACATTTCGGTCATGTTGATTTATTTGTAAATCTAACTTTGCTGAACATTATTGATGTTTACAGTTAATCTCTATCTATAATAATATTCAAGATAATAACCAAAAACAGCAAAATTTCCTCAAAATTACCAATTCAGGGGCAGCAATCCAACAACCTATTGACCGATTCATCTGAAAATTTCAGGGCAGATAGATCTTGACCTGATAAACATTTTTATCCCATGTCAGATTTCCTCAAAATGCTTTGGTTTTTGAGTTTTAAGCCAAAAAACTGCATTTTACCCCTATGTTCTATTTTTAGCCGTGGCGGCCATCTTGGTTGGTTGACCAGGTCACGCCACACATTTTTTAAACTAGATACCCCAAAGATGATTGTGGCCAAGTTTGGATTAACTTGGCCCAGTAGTTTCAGAGAAGAAGATTTTTGTAAAAGATTACTTTAATTTACGAAAAATGGTTAAAAATTGACTATAAAGGGTAATAACTCCTAAACGGGTCAACTGACCATTTTAGTCATGTTGAATTATTTGTAGATCTTACTTTGCTGAACATTATTGGTGTTTACAGTTTATCTCTATCTATAATAATATTCAAGATAATAACCAAAAACAGCAAAATTTCCTCAAAATTACCAATTCAGGGGCAGCAACCCAACAACCTATTGACCGATTCATCTGAAAATTTCAGGGCAGATAGATCTTGACCTGATAAACATTTTTATCCCGTGTCAGATTTCCTCAAAATGCTTTGGTTTTTGAGTAATAAGCCAAAAACTGAATTTTACCCCTATGTTCTGTTTTTAGCCATGGCGGCCATCTTGGTTAGTTGACCAGGTCACGCCACACATTTTCTAAACTAGATACCCCAAAGATGATTGTGGCCAAGTTTGGATTAATTTGGCCCAGTAGTTTCAGAGAAGAAGATTTTTGTAAAAGATTACTTTAATTTACGAAAAATGTTTAAAAATTGACCATAAAGGGCAATAACTCCTAAACTGGTCAACTGACCATTTTGGTCATGTTGACTTATTTGTAGATCTTACTTTGCTGAACATTATTGCTGTTTACAGTTTATCTTTATCTATAATAATATTCAAGATAATAACCAAAAACAGCAAAATTTCCTCAAAATTACCAATTCAGGGGCAGCAACCCAACAACCGATTGACCGATTCATCTGAAAATTTCAGGGCAGATAGATCTTGACCTGATAAACATTTTAACCCCCATGTCAGATTTGCTCTAAATGCTTTGGTTTTTGAGTTATAAGCCAAAAACTGCATTTTACCCCTATGTTCTATTTTTAGCCGTGGCGGCCATCTTGGTTGGTTGACCGGGTCATGCCACACATTTTTTAAACTAGATACCCCACTGATGATTGTGGCCAAGTTTGGTTTGATTTGGCCCAGTAGTTTCAGAGGAGAAGATTTTTGTAAAAGCTAACGCCGGACGACGGACGACGGACGCCGGACGCCGGACGCAAAGTGATGAGAAAAGCTCACTTGGCCCTTTGGGCCAGGTGAGCTAAAAAGATTAATTTTGACTAATTGTTTAATAAAAGGTTCTTACAAACCAACACAAAGATAACTGAAGGGCACCAATTAACAATCCCCAGTGCTCTAAATGGTTGATAAACAATATTTAAGTAAGTTGCTTTTTTACCAGGAATATAATTACTACTCAATGAAAATATATACAAACCAGTAATGAAAGATCTCATAACTTCAACCATAAGAAGGGGACTTATGATAACTTTATCTCTAAGCTGTGGTGTGTCAAAATACACAATCTTCCCTAGAGAATGCTGAAAATGTAGGAAATCGGTCAGCTGTTCAGCAGACAGGACAGACACCTCGCTGATGGCATTCAATTCTTTAACTTCAGCCAATGACATAATTTGTTTCCCTTCTGCCACCAATTCAGCGATCTCGAGCTCCAGTGGAACACATGTGTTCGGCATCCTTTCACCCCAACATGGGTGGTTGAATGTAAGTTCTGTAATAGTTTTCTTCAGAACTTCTATTTCAGGGTCAGCTTGATCTTTAGCATTAACAAATATTAGAGGCCTAAGGACCAGATGATGTTGGCCTTCATGGTCTTTAAACAACTCCTCAATTCCACTATAAAGCTCTTCACGTCTTGTCTCAACATTCTCCTATGAAAACATAAAAAGGTTGCCAAATAAATTAAAGACCCTAAGTGAGCGCACTCACATACCCCACGTCCCCACATTGTCATTTGAGAAATAAAATAAGTGTAAGAAAAAAAGTTGTATAAAAAAAGGGAATCATAATTTCCTGTCAATATGTGATCTACACAGTATGTCCTTATTATCTACAAAGTTTCATGAAATTCTGTTGTGTGGTTTCAGAGGAACTGCGATGACAAACTGTTGCAGAAGTACATTTAAGCAAATAAGTTCAAAGGGGCGTAACTCCTAGAAAAAAAATGAATCGTAATTTCCTGTCGATATGCACATCTACATAGTATGTTCTTATTATCTACAGTTTCATGAAATTCTGTTATGTGGTTTCAGAGGAGTTGCAATGACAAACTGTTGCAGAAGTACATTTAAGCAAATAAGTTCAAAGGGGCGTAACTCCTAAAAAATTGAATAGTAATTTCCTGTCGATATGCACAACTAGATAGTATGTCCTTATTATCTAAAAAGGTTTAATGAAATTCTGTTGTGTGGTTTGAGAGAAGTTGCGATGACAAGAAACAGGACTGACGGACGGACGGATGGACAGTCAGGGGCATTACTTAAACAAGTAATTTTTAAAAGTTACTTATATAAGTAATTTTTGTTTTTGAAAATAAAACAATTACTTAATAGAGTTATTTTAAATTTCAATAAAACATAGACTAAATGTAGTTTTAATGAGTTTTTACATAATTTCATATCATAAAGTTAAGAATTTATTATATTTGAGAGGATTATAGAGATGAAGGGTTACTTTAAAAATTATGACAAAAATATTACTCGAATAAGTTATTTGTTACATTTTTAATAAAATTAGTATTAAAACTTATTTAAGGAACATGTGTACTTGGTTTGGGTTACAAATTATAAATAACTTCAAGTCTTAATCAATTCACAAGTATCTATATATTTATATCAGTCTACCTTCAAGATTTTGGAGGTAAATGAGAATTTAATTGTCCCAAGATACCAATCTTTGACCAAGAAGCGTCGGTATGAAAGATAAGTGCGTCAGAAAGTTAATTAGTGTTTCAGAAGGATTAGATTTAATATGTCAGGGGAAAAATAACCAGATGACTGTGGAAAATTGTTAAACCTAGTAAAATCTGTATTATTGGACACCTATAAAAATAATATTCAGAAAAGTTACTTATATAAGTAATATTTAAAATAGCCTCGTTTTCAACATTACTTAAATAGGTAATTTTAATTGTTACTTGTTTAAGTAATGCCCCTGACTGATGGACCGACAGACAGATGGGCCAAAAACATTATACCCTCTGCAACTTTGTTGCGTGGGGTATAATAAACTTGAGGCTGTAAAAAGGTTGCATCGCACATCATTATCTAAAAGCATCTTCAATGGGTGTATATTCCAACCACAATTATATAATAAGATTGATCTCAAATTTTCAGAGTAGACATTTCTACTGTTACAGGTCAATTTACAACTTTAGCCTAGCTCTTATACTTTTAAAGATATTTCCAATACTATTAAGGATGTTCGCTTGTCATGTTTTGGATTGTTTGTCAGATTTACGGAATCCTGTGATTTTATCCATTCGAATGCCTTAAACAAATTCGCCAATTGACCCCCATTTTTCTTTTTACAAATATTTTACATGTATATTGATAAGCCATCTGTTAAAGTCTTATACAATTTTAATTATATTTTAAATGTTTTTAAGAACTTAAACTTGTCAATGATAAAGCTTTGATCAGTCAAGAGAGACCATTTTCCCGCCAAAATGTCAATGGCTATTATATAAAAAACAAGCACATTGACCTATATATTTGTTTGCTCTTTTGGTTCCTTAATTACTCCCCTATCAATATTTTTAGAAGATGTTTTTTGTTATCTACATAGTTTTTAAACACTTGTAAACAAATATATTTTAATAAATTGGCAATAAATCTAAAACAGTTCAAACTATTAAAAGCCTAATAGCCAGTAATTTCAGTATTTTCGTGAGAAAAAAAAATATTGTATGATATAAATTTGCAGTTATAAATAAATTAGGAATGTGTCCAAGGTACACACATGATGCCAATGCTAAATGGGCACAGAACTCAAGAACTGTATAAGAGACACTACCCAAATGTGTACTTGATCTGAGTATTTTGCTAGTAAGCATTGTCCATACTGTTCGTAATATTTAAATTTGGTTGAGGCAATTTAAAGTTAGAGAACAGAAACAAAAAAATCAATATTTCTAAAAAGGCATAACTTTAGAACAGCAAAAGTATAGCCTACAAAATTCAAACTTGACTTATGTTTTTTGGTCTTAAGCATTGTATAGAGTAAGAGAACAGAAACTATTTTTTTTTTAGATTTTTTTCCATTTGCTAAGGAGCATAACGCTTTAACAGTAAATTGACACAATCAAAATCCAAATTTGATCTGTGTTTTGTGGTAACAACCATTTTGTATAATTAGTTATCAAAGGTACCAGGATTATAATTTAGTACGCCAAACGCGCGTTTCGTCTACATAAGACTCATCAGTGACGCTCATATCAAAATAGTTATAAAGCTTAGAACAAATACAAAGTTGAAGAGCAATGAGGATCCAAAATTCCAAAAAGTTGTGCCAAATAGGGCTAAGGTAACCTACGTATAAGTTTCATGATATTTGGTTGAGGCAAACTAAAGTTATAGAACAGAAACAAAAAGATCAACATTTTTTTCCATTTTTAAAAGGCATATCTCTGAAACGGCGAAAGTGTAGACTACAAAATTCAAACTTGATTTATCAGTTTCGGTAGTGAGCATTGTGTATTAGCTTCATAACATTTGATTGAGGCAAATTAAAGTTAGAGGACGGGAACCAATGTTGGGACTAACAGGCATACGAAAGTACATAAGGACAAGGATAAAACTTAATGCCCCCTCCCCTACGGCAGGTGCATACAAAGTTTAACTTAATAAATGACAGTTTCTCATTGACAACATATATGTTTAAATAAAATTGACTTAAATGAAATTTTTTACATTTAATATGAGCAATTGTTTGAGGTCAATAGACCATGACTGAGAGTGGCAGGATCAAATAATCTCCATGGAAATGAGATGTATCAAATTTAATATTGATACAACTGCATATCAAATTTCTGTGTGTAGGCCTTGTAATATGATCTTTATGTATTACCCACAAATCAATGGGGTATTGTTCTTTCAAAAGTGTAGTTTTACACAAAGTTTGGTCAATTTAAGACATATGGGCATGACATCATTATGTAAGCATAAGAGCTCTTATGAGGCTAATTGTACACATTATTGAAGTATTCAAATGACAATAACTAACTCATATATAGCTAACATTAGTTCACTTACCGGTGATACTTTATCTTTGTGAGTGGCAACAAACAAGATCTTTGGAATGCCTGCATATACAACCTTACAATAGGTCAGTATGGAATTGACCCAATATTGCAAGAATACTACAAAATAAAATTCAAATATGTCATAAAACATTTTTAAAAGAAGTATAAAAAAGTCTAGTTCATAGTTGTGATCCTACACTTTTAAGTTTTTCTTTGTCTTTTGTCTTGTTAACCCGTAATAAAAAATACTTTGTCAACCTCATAAATTCTTACAGTTGATAAACATCTTCCTTTAAGTTGGAATCTCTGTCAAAAAGTGACAACTGTTTCAGTGTATATGTATAGACACTATTGTTGTATTTGTCATTCAGTCTATTTCAGCATGTTCAGTATATAATTCTTAAATTCATGGTTCGCAATGACCCCACGAAAGCCACAAAAATTGGTAAATCACGAATAAGAATGAATCCACAGTACCTCATATCAATGCTGCAAAATGCGAATTGAGGTATAATATTGTAGTTGGTGACAAGCTAAAAGTGACAATGTAAATAAATTAAGTAAACATTTAAGTTTGCTTATATATTTAGAAAAGATATCACCTTGCTGTTTTAAAAATGTATCCTGTTTGCATTATCTGTGTGTAATTAACATGCATAATACCTGCTGGCGTTGGTGTCATGTGCTGCCCTGGAAAACACATCACATCAGGGACCTGTTCATGCAAATCTTTGCTTCCATCAAATACTACAAGAAACAATGCCCGGAACGTCATGAAGGTCTGGTGTGTTGTTAGATAAACATATTGTCCACCGAAATCCCAGAAGATAAGACGTCCAACTTTCATCTTATACTTCCCACTTTTGAGGACTTTTTCCATTTTGCTTCTTATTTCCTCTTTAGTCATTCTTGTTCTCATTTTCTTTCCGATCTGTTTTACTGTGAGAGGCACATTGGAGGATTTCTTAGCTGGTAGAGATTGTGCTGCTGCCGACTTTTCTGAGGGCATAGAGGACAGTGTAGCTTTGGCATAACCAGTTGGACTTGTATCTGAAGCCTGATTAAACTTTTCAGTGAGTTCACTCTCCTCTTCTTCTAGAGAGGTCATTAACACTTTGTTGTACACAACATCCAGGGCGTTATAAGAGTCTGAAATTAAATTTAATACATCAGGCAAATCAAATCCAAAACAGCTACAGGCTGTCAAAACCAAGTGAAGAATACAAGAAAAATCATAATTAAGATCAAAATTCAATCTTATCAAGTGTAACATTCACATAATGCTATAAGTGTATTTTAAAGAGAGTCATGTTTTAACTGATGTATTGATGCCATTATTGATTATCGAAAATAAATGTCAAATTATTCCATAATCTTAACATTAAAATTCAATTTGAATTAACTTGGTGCCTGAATAGAACTCACAAAACATATGGCTACAATGTAATGTGATTAAAATCAGTGCTATAGCATGTCTGCTGATAGGGAGGTCCACACAACAGCATGTGGTAAGATATTTCTACTTGTGTGTTTTCTCACCTGGATCAATTAGAATCCATTCTTTCGTCTCAATGTCGAGGCCACAGCGACCTTCTACGAGAGAAATGCCGTCAGTCGGCTGTCGACCATCTAGTACAATATCACCAGCTAACAGCTTCACAAGAGTAGACTTCCCAACGGAAAACTGGCCGGTTACCATGCATCTCATATCAAATGATTCATAGCTGCCCTTGCCTAATAAACGATTTAACATGGCAGACTGTTGCCCTTTTCCGATGGGATCTGAAAAAAAAAAAAAAGTTTGAAAGTTTAAATTTCATCATGTTTGTGAAAAAAATGTATGCATACACACACTCAAAGATAATTTCTCCACTTTTTGTCTCTGACACTGGACAATGTTTCAATAAATTTATTAAATAATACTATTAGACAAGGATATATGTTTCTTATGATGCTGGAGATGTGTTATTTACAGCAATGACTTGTGACATATTTCCTATAAAGTCACAGTGGTCTTTAAATAACCTTAATTAGAAGTTTGCTGCCAACGCTCTCTCTGTCATTAAAATAATAAATGAGTATATTAATGTTTTGATCCGTCAAAGTGTCGATATGTCAATGTGTTGATTTATCAGTCTATAAATGTTTTGATATGTCCATGTGTTAATGTATATGTTTGTTAATGTGTTGATATGTCAGTGTGTTAATGCCTTGATGTTTGAATCTGTTAATGTGTTGATATGTCAGTGTGTTAATGTCTTGATGTTTGAATCTGTTAATGCCTTGGTGTTTGAATCTGTGAATGTGTTGATGTCAGTTAACTGCTAGTAGTCTGTTGTTATTTATGTATTATTGTCATTTTGTTTATATTCTTTGGTTACATCTTTTGACATCAGACTCAGACTTCTCTTGAACTGAATTTTAATGTGCGTATTGTTATGCGTTTACTTTTCTACATTGGTTAGAGGTATATGGGAGGGTTGAGATCTCACAAACATGTTTAACCCCGCCGCATTTTTGCGCCTGTCCCAAGTCAGCAGCCTCTGGCCTTTGTTAGTCTTGTATTATTTTAATTTTAGTTTCTTGTGTACAATTTGGAAATAAGTGTGGCGTTCATTATCACTGAACTAGTATATATTTGTTGAGGGGCCAGCTGAAGGACGCCTCCGGGTGCGGGAATTTCTCGCTACATTGAAACCTGTTGGTGACCTTCTGCTGTTGTTTTTTTATTGGTCGGGTTGTTGTCTCTTTGACACATTCCCCATTTCCATTCTCAATTTTATTTTTATGATATGTCAGTGTGTTAATGCCTTGATGTTTGAATCTGTTAATGTGTTGATCTGTCAGTGTGTTGATATGTCATTGTGTTAATGTTCAAGTCTTGTAATATGTTGATGTTAGTGTGCCAATGTACTATTGTGTAGATCTGTCATAGTGTCGATATTTCAATGCATTGAGTTTTGAGTCTGTTAATGTATAGAACTGTAATTTATAGATCGGTTAATGTTTAGATCTGTTAATGTATAGAGCTGTTAATGTATAGATCTGTTAATGTATAGATCTGTTAATGTATAGATCTGTTAATGTATAGATCTGTTAATGTGTCAATATTTCAATGCATTGAGTTTTGAGTCTGTTAATGTATAGAACTGTTAATGTATAGATCTGTTAATGTGTAATTATTTCAATGTGTTTATGTATGAGTCTGGTAATATGTGGATCTTTCTGTGTGTCGATGTATGAGTGAAAATGTTGACTTGTCAGTGTGTCGATGTGTCAATGTGTTGATGTTTGAGTCTGTAAATGTGTCTATATGTCAATCTGTGAATGGTTGAGGCTGTTAATGTGTTGATATGTTGGTGTGTTGATACGTCATGTGTTGATGTATGAATCTGTTATTGTGTTGATCTGTCAATGTGTTGATATGTCAACTTGTTGATGTTTGAGTCTGGTAATGTGTTGATTTGTCAGTGTGTCAATATGTTATTCTAATGCAATTTGTATGTAACAATTTTTTTCATTGGCTAAAAGTTGCCGTCAAATCTACAGTTGACCATGCGTAACTAAGGAGGGACAACCATTTTGAAATGATTGAATCAACAAATGTTCGATTACTACTATATAATCCAAAATAAAACAACATCTACCTCGAATTCGTCATTATAAACTGTTTTTATCCGATTTTGAAACGTACAGGTAACGTAATAACCTTCAGTTTGTAATTTTTCATTTGTATGACGTCACGTTTACCCATGATGTCTTTGCGCCAAAATCATTCATGAAGTTTCACGTTTTTTTTTTATTTGTCAAATTTAGACATTTTTCAAAGTTTTATCGTATTATTTCTTTTTGAAATGCATTAGAATCTGAATAACAGTACTGTAGTTGAAGAGTTGCCACCGTCAATTTTGATTTGACGGTCGCAAATCTCTGTTTTACTGTCTCTGCTACGCGTCGCCAGTAAAACTGCATTTGCGACCGTCAAATCTACAATTGACGGTGGCAACTCTTCAACTACAGTACTGTTATTCCTAAAATGTGTTGATGTTTATCTGTCAGTGTTTCAATATGTCAATAAGTTAAATCTATATGTCTATGTGTTGATGTATGAGACTGTTAATGTGTTAATCTGGCAGTGTTATGATGTAGAAGTCTGTTAATGTGTTGATCTGTCAGTGTGATGATGTATAAGTCTGTTAATGTGTTGATCTGTCAGTGTTATGATGTATAAGTCTGTTAATATGTTGATCTGTCAGTGTGATGATGTAGAAGTATGATAATGTGTTGATCTGTCAGTGTGATGATGTGTAAGTCTGTTAATGGGTTGATCTGTCAGTGTGATGATGTGTAAGTCTGTTAATGTGTTGATCTGTCAGTGTTATGATGTAGAAGTCTGTTAATGTGTTGATCTGTCAGTGTTATGATGTAGAAGTATGTTAATGTGTTGATCTGTCAGTGTTATGATGTAGAAGTCTGTTAATGGGTTGATCTGTCAGTGTGATGATGTAGAAGTATGTTAATGTGTTGATCTGTCAGTGTTATGATGTAGAAGTATGTTAATGTGTTGATCTGTCAGTGTTATGATGTAGAAGTCTGTTAATGGGTTGATCTGTCAGTGTGATTATGTAGAAATCTGTTAATATGTTGATCTGTCAGTGTTATGATGTATAAGTCTGTTAATATGTTGATCTGTCAGTGTTATGATGTAGAAGTCTGTTAATGTGTTGATCTGTCAGTGTGATAATGTAGAAGTCTGTTAATGTGTTGATCTGTCAGTGTTATGATGTAGAAGTCTGTTAATGTGTTGATCTGTCAGTGTGATGATGTAGAAGTCTGTTAATGTGTTGATCTGTCAGTGTTATGATGTTTCAGTCAGTCTATTAATGTGTTGATCTGTCAGTGTTATGATGTAGAAGTCTGTTAATGTGTTGATCTGTCAGTGTTATGATGTTTCAGTCTATTAATGTGTTGATCTGTCAGTGTTATGATGTAGAAGTCTGTAAATGTGTTGATCTGTCAGTGTTATGATGTTTCAGTCTATTAATGTGTTAATCTGTCAGTGTTATGATGTATAAGTCTGTTAATGTGTAAATCTGTCAGTGTGATGATGTAGAAGTCTGTTAATGTGTTGATGTGTCAGTGATATGATGTTTCAGTCTATTAATGTGTTAATCTGTATGTGTTAAAATATGTCAATGTGTTGATATATGAATCTGTTAATGTGTTAAAATGTCAATTTGACGATATGTTTATGTGTTGATGAATCCATCTGTTAATGTGTTGATGTATGAGCCTGTATATGTGTCGATCTGTCAGTGTGTCGATATGTCAATGTGTTGATGTATAAATCTGGTAATGTGTTGCCTTTTACAACTGATTTTTATAGTTCGTTCTTATGTTGTACTGTAACACAACTTTCCAAGGTTAGGGGAGGTTTGGGACCCCGCTTACATGTTTAACCCCGCAATATGCTGTATGTATATGCCTGTCCAAAGTCAGAATCCTGTAATTCAGTGGTTGTCGTTTGTTGATGTGTTACATATTTGTTTTTCGTTCATTTTTTTGTACATAATTTAGGCTGTTAGTTTTCTCGTTTGAATTGAATTACATTTGTCCCTTCAGGGCCTTTTATAGCTGACTATGCGGTATGGGCTTTGCTTATTGTTGAAGGTTGTACAGTGATCTATAGTTGTTAATTTCTGTGTCATTTGGTCTCTTATGAAGAGTTGTTTTATTGGCAATCATACCACATCTTGTTTTTTATATGATCTGTCAGTGTGTCAACATGGCAATGTATCAATGTATGAGTATGCTTTTGTGTAGATCTCTCAATGTGTCAATGTGTAAAAAGCTTTAGAATTGTCAATGTATCAATATGTCAGTTTGTTAATGTGTCAACTAGTCATTGTGTCGATATGTTTATGTGTCAATGTTTGAATTTGATACCTCAATTTTGATATGCGGATCTGCCAATGTGTCAATTGATTAATATGTCCATTTGTCAACTGGTCAATGTGTTTATCCGTCTATGTGTCAATGTCTTTATATGTCAAAAACTACTTATTCTGTAAAATCCAGTTGAGCCAATGGCTGGATTTGGTTGTCAACTGAACAGGTTGAGAATGTTATATAAATCGGGTCAGAATTAATTTAAGGTTATTGTGATCTGTAATCAACAGGTTGAGGAAAGAACCGGCCCCACCCTCAGATAAATATTCCACAGTCCCTAAATCGGATGAGAATGAGAGAAGTTTATGTTAAGGTTAATATGATCTGTAATCAATCAATCTTCATCAATAGCCTACTTTACTTTTCCTATTAATATTTTTTTTTTTTAACATTATACAGGTTATATGCAGATATCAAGGTTTCCATATATTAGAAATAAGTAACAATACATCATTCATGTCATTCCAGCCAGTATATACAATAATTAACATAGACAATTGCCTTGTGTGATGAACCAGTAGGAATGATAGTACCGCCATTGTTAGCAGACATCAAGGTCTCCGTGATTAGAAACAAGTAATTATTATTTCAGCCAGTATCTGAATAATTAATATTAGATGATTACCTCCAACTACTGGTGCTGCAGGTTCCTTTGATTGGTTGTCAGGAGTCAATTCTTGGGATGTCTTTGACATGACAGTCTACAAAAGAAAAACATGTAACAAATAGTCTAATGCAATAAGTTTGTAACGACAATTTTCATTGGACGTTGACAAATATTTTGAGGGGTTAGATTCCACGTTCTACCAGTCCGTAACTAAGAAAGCCACCATTTTGAATTCTGATATGTTTTGGGTATGCAATTTCCTCGTAATTTCTCAAAAAATAAACAAAATAGTCACATTCTGAGCCTCAAAATCTTTTTGTCTATATTGAAACCATTCTGAAGCGTACGAAAGGTAGAAATACGCTAAGTATTCATGTTTGACAACCAGAGCATACATATGACGTCATATTGTTTAAATGCTAAAGACGATGCAACAGTTTCGCGGACTTTTTCATTTATGGCATTTTCAAGCCAAAATATTTATTAAATGAAATTTCTGTTAATATGTGACATTAGAATGGAGATAACTGTATTGTATTTTAAGCTTGGCCTTCGTAAAACTTGATTTTACTGTCGCAAATATCCGTTTACCTATCTCCGCTTCGCGTCGCTAGGTAAACTCAATTTGCGACAGTAAAATCTACGTTTTACGAAGTCCAAGCTTAAAATACAATACAGTTATCTCCTAAGTAGAGTGACCTTTCATTGTTAATTTCTGGGTCATTTGATCTCTTGTGAAGAGTTGTCTCATTGCCAATCGATACCACATCTTATATCTATCCTAAAGTCCTATTTTTGCCACTGAAAATAAAGATTGTAAGAACAATTTCAAACTTGCCCATAATTTGCACATAATGTTTGGAAATGCACAAGATCAAGAAATACACACGTCAGACAAATTATTCTGACAACCAGTCTTTATGGAGAAAGAGGGAATAAAAGACCACAGACATGGTTGTGTTACGGCGATTGGAATCATCAATCTGAATAACTAAAATAAGGGACAACAAATAAAATTTTACTTAAATTTTGTAATATTCTTTCTTTTTCAAATAATTTAGGTTTATGTTTATTTATTTATTTTGATTTCTTTCAGGAGCAGATATTGCCAAGTTAAAAACAGTAGTTTTATCAACCATAATCATAATGGAGAAAATACATTATTTCTTAAAGTATGTGTTACTATATTTGTTTTTATTTCTCCCATTGTTTAATTGCAAAAGAAAGGACAAATTCTGGTGTTAGGCTGTTTTCTGATTTTTGTGATACCATGTTTATTTCTTTAAAGGTGTCAGATCACTAATTCGAAATCCCTGTCAGAGCCTGTCTATTCCAACAATTTTTTCAACATTTACAGCTTTATAATATTTTTAACTTCATAGAAAGCAGGTGTTACTCTTAGTATACTGAATCGTATGTATAATCTTTCTACCTGCCAATTATAATTCATGTTTAATGTCTTGTAGTAAAATACCAATGACCAAAGGTAACTACTAAACATAGCCCCTGGTTGTTCTGGAAATCTTAAATAAATATAGTATGGAGTGCATTAATCCTCAATTTTTAATGCACACTCATTGGCAAGTAAATTTTGTCTAAAAATGGTTTAAATATATTTCTCTTTCACAAAAAAAATTTATTTCTGCAAATTTGTTGGTTTAGTTTAAGTAAACAATGACATCAAAAGCACTATATTTTTTTTAGGGAAGGACTACTTTAGCATGTTTAGTATATAACTTTACATTCTAAATTGGAGTGAATGAATTGGTGGTCTGACATCTTTACCACATGTTTAATCGCCACAGTAATTGTTTTTCCTTCTAAGCCACATCACACGTGAGTAAAATTTACTGCACACGGCCTATTTAATGATGATGTGATTTATTTGTTTTTGCATGTAATTTAAAAAATATGTGCAGGAAAGTTAATGTTACTGAGTTTACTCATTTCATAGAGGTTTTATCTATGTAGGTGGCTTTGTCTACCCTCTACATACTGAAAGCTTTAAAATCTATATACAGGTTGACAGCATACTAAACATTTTGTTAAGATGTGCTTTTTGTTTTAGTATATTTTACATACTAATATACTATATTATTACATATTTGCATAAACATGTAAATCAACTTTTCCGCACAGAGATACACATTATGTATACATAAAAGGAGATGATGTGATGTATATACCTAGGAGATAGCCAGCTGATGACACAAAAAATAAGAGACATCCAACAGATGAGACACTGATTTCAAACATTTGTCTTTCGCATAAGCCAACATCTATATTAGGCAACAAGCTTGGAATTGTCAAGTTACCTGGTACATTGTTAACTGACAACAAATACTACAATGACATTGAAAACAACAGGCAACCGTTTTATTGTAACTTCAATGTACCAAGTCTGTTGTGTCGCTAACAATCTGTCAACATATTTGTAAATATCTCTTATTAATTAAGACAGAATATTTACCTTTAGGAAGTCCATCAATTCTTTCTTCTTCCTTTTTATCTCATCAGAATCATAGCTTTCTATTGTTACCATATCATAAGGAGTCTGACCCTGAAATACAATCAGAAACTCTTTTATCAATCATACAAATATACATCTTCTTTAAATAATAGGCAATTGTTGTACTAATTTTACCTATACAATACTTGACATAAAACCAGTCAATCTAAACAAGCAACAAATATGAAGTGACATAATAAAGAGATAAATGAACAATATTTGAGATTTTACTGTTTAAGAGCATGAATAATCTAGACATCATTGAGATGGGAGCCATCTCTGTGGGCCCCGCTGAAATAATGTATGGTAAAAAAATTGTATCTTTACCATAGGACATGGAGTTGTCAACTGAAACCAAAGTTTTTAACCTTGACTTTTGACACACCCTCTGGTGTTGGTTAATATACATGTCAAGTATAAACTTTAAAAATCATAACGGTTCTCAAGATATAGAGTGGACACGATCTTTACCATAGGACATGGGGTTGTCAACTGAAACTTAAGTTTTTGACCTTGAACTTTGACCTAGGAATTTGTACATACATTATGACACACCCTCTGGTGTTGGTTAATATACATGTCAAGTATAAAATTTAAAAAGATAACGGTTCATAGATATAGAGTAGACACAATTGGTTACGGACGGACGAACGGAAAGACAGACGGACAGACGAACGGACAGACTGATCACTATAGGGCGTCCACCAATTCTTATTATATGTGTAGAATTAATGTATTCCTGTATATTTACATTTTCTTTTTCTGTTTTCCTATATTGTACTCGTTATTTAGATTTTGAAAATATCGTAAACGGAACAGAAATTATTCATCGTTATTATATAATTTAAATCGATGCATCTTATATTTTCGGTAAAAAAAAACATTTACAATTATACCGACATTTAAAAGAGTCTGTAATTAAAACATTTTTTTGTTAAATAATATAAAATGCTCCGCTGGGCGCAGCTTTATACGACCGCAGAGGTCCAACCCTGAACAGTTGGGGCAAGTATGGACACAAAATTCAAGCTTGATACAGCACTGAATTTGGATTGTGATTAAATATTTGACACAGCATAGGTTTCTGACACAGAATGAATGTGGTCTAAGAACTTAAAAAAATTTAATTTACCTATTCAAACCATATCATTATTATTTGCTTTTAAAATATAAATCAGAAATAACCAATTAAAAATGGAAAATTTTGAAAAAAAAATCCCCCCTCGAATTCTTTTAACCCCCTTATGATTCATCACCCCCAAACTCAATCCCAACTTTCCCTTTGAGGTATGGTACCTTGCAGTACAATTTCAGAGCGATCCGTACACTTGAACACAAGTTATTTTCTGGAAACTAGGAAAATGCTTGTTTTTTGGCCCCTTTTTGGCCCCAAATTCCTTAACCTTTAGAGAAGTTACCTCCAAACTCAAACCCAGCTTTCCCTTTGTGATATGGAACCTTGCAGTACAATTTCATAAAGATCCATGCACTTACACACAAGTTATTGTCGTAAAACAAGAACTAGAGGCTCTCAAGAGCCTGTGTCGCGCACCTGTTACTGTATTTACTGATGTCGGCCATCTTGGGTGGTAGGTGGGGTCATTAGACACTTTTTTGTAAATAGATACCCTAGTTATGATTGTGGCCAAGTTTGATTAAATTTGGCCCATAGTTTTAGAAAAGAAGATTTTTGTACAAGTTACAAAAATGACGAAAAGTTGTTCAATATTGACTATAAAGGGCAATAACTCCTTATGGGGTCCTCTAACAATTTTGATAATGTTAACTTATTTGTAGATCTTATTTGCTGAACATTCAGGTCAGGTGAGCTAAAAATGCTTGGTTTTTTGCCCCTTTTTTGCCCCAAATTCCTAACATTTTGAGGCAATTAGCCCCAAAATCAATCCCAGCCTTCCCTTTGTGGTATGGTACCTTGCAGTACAATTTCAGAGAGATCCATACACTTGAACACAAGTTATTGTCTGGAAACTAGAAAAATCCTTATTTGTGGCCCCTTTTTCCTAAACATTTTGGGCAATTACCCCCAAACTCAATTTCAGCTTTCCTTTTGTGATATGGAACCTTGTAGTACAATTTCAGAAAGATCCATACACTTACACACATGTTATTGTCATGAAATTAGAAAAATGCTTGTTTTTTGCCCCTTTTTTTGCCCCTAATTCCTAAAATTTGGAGGCAATAACCCCCAAAATCAATCCCAGCATTTCCTTCGTGATATGGAACCTTGTGGTACAATGTCAGAGAGATCCATACACTAACACACAAGTTATGTCTGGAAGTTACAAAAATGCTTATGTTTGGCACCTTTTTAACCCCTAATTCCTTAACTGTTGGTACCATAACCCCCAAAATCAATCCCAACCTTCCTTTGTGATATTGAACCTTATGGTGAAATTTCAAAGAGATCCATTCACTTTAACTAAAGTCAGAGTGCGAAAACCAATATGTCTTCGGACGACAACGACGACGATGCCAACGTCATACCAATATATGACCGCAAAATTTTGCGATCGTATGAAAATTGATATAGATAATGTTGACATTTGTTGAATTCATTGAGTAAACAGTTTAGTCTTGCTAAAAGTTGTAAATAAAGTAACAGCTCAATGAACTTTTCAAACTATGTAAATTGTAATACCGGTCAATGGTGCAAAACGTGCGTTAATTGTGGAAAAGCAGTGAATATCAAACGAAAATTGAAGCGTGGTTACGATTGTTTTACGGAATTATCGTGCTGTCTGCACGTACAAGAATTCTTGCAATAAATGAACATAGATTATGGAAAATATAAGATAAATTTCAGTCTGTGATAATGATGGTGGGTTTAACGACCTTGACTGGCTATTTAGCCCTCATACGGTCGGTCCTGGCTTACGCCTTTTGATGCACTTAAATAACTTACTTTTACGTTTGTGACATTTGATATAATTATACAGACCAAAAGTTGACAAACATTTTAAAACAAGAATAGAAATTAAACATTTCCGCAAAGTTGCTGTAATTTTAATGAACTATATTTTAGCGGTAATCACTAAAAACTTATTTGATTGGCTGATCTAAATAAAATATTTCATCCAGGTGTTGAAGTCCGCGTTGCATATTCAAATGAATTTCATTGGTCGAAACGTTTGCAAACTTGCAATCAAGGTGTTCTCATTGAAGTCCACGTTCATGTTTCAATAGGATACTCAATATTGTAAAATTCAAACCAAGTTTCTCTACGAAGTCCACGTTAACAAAAAGAATTTAGAAAAATAACACTTTTCTGATTCTTCCCACACAAAAAAACTGTCTTTTTCGAAAAGCATAATTGCTTTCTACTGATGAACAATACTAATATCAGTGGCGGATTTACCGGGGGCACAGGGGGGCACATGTTTTATACGAACTTTACAAATACATTGTTTAGTGCCAAGAATGTTAGTATCGATATATGGCATATGTCTTCTTAACAAAATTCTAACATTTCTTGTGATTTTTTATTTTCAAAATTGTCTTCTTTTGACTTTATTCAAAAATAAAAATTTTGTTCATGCAAGATTTGTTTTAAGACTGAATGTCGTATTTTCTTTTCCCTCCAATTTTCAAAGGAAACTAACAAATGCTATGTTAAAAAAAACCTCCCCTCCCCCCTTTTCCACAAAAAGTGGATTGGGTTGGCATTGTCTAATATATAATCATCAATGAAATGCCATTTTATTATTTTTATAAGACATACAATTTGAGAACATAATCTGGGACTAAAACACTTATCCATTAGTCCAAGCATACAATAATATATGATGGTATATTTTTCCTGTTTCAATTACCATGTACATGAACATGTATGAGGCTATGATTGCGCCACCATTTATGAGGATATGAATGGGTTTACTGAAAAGAAAATAATGGGATAAAAAATAAATAACAGAATAAAGAGGTGATGAAATATAAAAAATGTATTGATTGATTGTTGGTTGCTTCACGTCAAGTGGCAAATATGTCATGCATGTTAAGGACGAATATAATAGAGACCAATTGGCAGAAGAATAAAGAATAGAGTGAAATGGCAAAAAATTCAAAGATACTATAGAAACTGACACCTCTTCCCCCACCACCATTACACTCGCATACATACATCTCTAAATACATATTTAATTTTGGTTTCATGGTTAACTTAGCAAAATTTGCAAAGTCTATAGACCATGACTAAGGGGGCGGAGACAGATAATCTCCATGGAAATGAGATATGCCAATGCTTACACAACTGCATACCAAATATCATTCACCTACCACTAGTGGTTCCCCATATATTGACTTAATCAAAAACTAATACATGTAAACTATGAAAAGTTTCAAAGTCAATAGACCTTGACTGAGGGGGCGGGGCCAAATAATCTATATGGTAATGAGATGTGCCAATGCTAATACAACTGTATACCAAATATCATAGACCTACTACTAGTGGTTCACCATGAACTAGACCTAATCACAAACTAATACATTGTTGACGCCGCCGTCGCACCGCCGCCGCCGCAAGAAACAGCATACCTATGTCTCGCTTTTTGCTTCCATCAAGGCGAGATAAAAAGCCTGTTGTATTTGTCACAATTATATGGTTGATTTTTAATGTATACTTACATGTATATGACAATAAAGACTTATTCCATCCCCCCATTCCCCCTTAGAAAAAAATAAAATCGTACGTTAACTACATGTTTTAGACTGAAAAAGCTAGAAAGGGGATGAAATTACTTTGTAAATATATTGGGGTAAATTTTAAAGTAAAGAAGTGATTTGGTCCAGAAGAAAAGGTAAACAATTAGTATTTCTGAATTCGACGATATCAAACAAAATCCAAAGTTGCCACGGTCCATGTCCTGAGTTAAGGTTAATACAATATTCTATAATTTTGATAATATGCCCCAAAAGCAGAACAACACAGGGATGATCCAGGATTTTTGAAGGGGACGTTATTCCCTAAAAGTGAAAATATACAGTCGAGCGATGCGAATTAAAATTTTTAAAATAATTTCATGCAAAAAAATAGACATATATATATGAGCCAGTCCATGCAAAAAGGTACAAAAACGAAATTCTAAAACGTGTGCATAACTATTGGTAGCAGACTTCCCGTATGAGAAAATTAGGAGGATTCCGCTTAAAAATAGCAGGAACCCAGGCGGAATCCAAACCTAAAATTCAAACTAAATTAGTATTATCCCAACTCAAATCGGTCCATTTTATTCATTAGGAATGTATTTCTACTTGAAATACCAAGTACTTGTTGTTAGCCTGTTTACCTGGACACATGTCTTATTACACAATAAGTACGGATATGGTAAATTCTGTATAATGTATCTCTGGACTGGGGTGTTAAAGATATTTTAATCTGACAACACGAATGCTTAGTTGTTAATTTCTGTGTCATTTGGTCTCTTGACGAGAGATCATACCACATCTCCTTATTTTTATATGTGTTTTTAGATTTACTTGTGTTTTATGCCCAAACAATGCAAAAGCAGAATGCAGAATCTTTAAAATGTGCTGCCTTAGATCGAGTCTATATCTGGAGACTGATTTTACCTACTATTTGGGTGTTTGACTAAGAAGCATTTTAATAAACAAATTGTGGCTTATTTCATATTTATAATACAGTTAAGATTCAAGGCCATATTTTGCTAAATACGAAGATTAATTACTCTTAGTAAAAATTGCGAGAAGATGTTTCATAATTTGTATACAAGAAAAGTTAAGTAAAGACTCTCTTTAAGTTATGTCCGGTAAATATCTTTTTGATAAAATGATGCAACTGGATGCACCCTTAAATACAAAATAATAACCATAAATAGCAGGTATGCGTGAATCAGATAGTAGCATAAAAACAAGAGTGCACATGCTGAAATGTCTCGCCTTCTTTACTAACCATTGATATTATGTTGATAGTCCCAAATGAAAGCTTTACTACAACTATTACATAAACTTAACATGATCCAAGAAAATGAAGTCAAGGTCATATAAACCAAACAAGAAATACATGAACACCTTACAATCATTCAATACACTAAATATAGTTGACCTATTGCTTATAGTTACTAAGAAACAGACTTAACCACACAAGAGCGCACACGCTGAAATGTCTCGCCTTCTATACTAATCATTGATATTATGTTGATTGTCTTAAGTATAAATCTAAGCTTTATTACAACTGTCACATAAACTTTACATTAACCAAGATAACTAAACAAAGACCAATGAACCTTGAAAAAGAGGTCCAGGTCAGATGAACCATGCCAGGCAGACAGGTACAGCTAACAATGCTTCTATACAACATATATAGTTGACACATTACTTATAGTTTAAGAAAAATAGACCAAAACACAAAAACTTAACACTGTGCAATGAACCGTGAAATTGAAGTCACGGTTAAATAAAACCTGCTCGACTGACATAAAGATCATAAAATATTTCCATACACCAAATATAGTTGACCTATGGCATATAGCATTAGATAAAAAGACCAAAACTCAAAAACTACACTTTGACCACTGAACCATGAAAATGAGGTCAAGGTCACATGATATCTGCCCGCTAGACATGTACACTTAACAATCATTCCATACAACAAATATAGTAGACCTATTGCATATGGTATGAGAAAAACAGACCAAAACACAAAAATTCAACTATAACCACTGAACCATGAAAATGAGGTCAAGGTCAGATGACACCTGCCAGTTGGACATGTACACCTTACAGTCCTTCCATACACCGAATATACTAGCCCTATTGCTTATAGTATCTGAGATATGGACTTGACCACCAAAACTTAACCTTGTTCACTGATCCATGAAATGAGGTCGAGGTCCAGTGAAAACTGTCTGACGGGCATGAGGACCTTGCAAGGTACGCACACATCAAATATAGTTATCCTATTACTTATAATAAGAGAGAATTCAACATTACAAAAAATTTGAACTTTTTTTTCAAGTGGTCACTGAACCATGAAAATGAGGTCAAGGACATTGGACATGTGACTGACGGAAACTTCGTTACATGAAGCATCTATATACAAAGTATGAAGCATCCAGGTCTTCCACCTTCTAAAATATAAAGCTTTTAAGAAGTGAGCTAACGCCGCCGCCGTAGCCGTCGCCGCCGCCGGATCACTATCCCTATGTCGAGCTTTCTGCAACAAAAGTTGCAGGCTCGACAAAAAAACTAAACATTGACCAATGAATCGTGAAAATGAGGTCAAGGTCAGATGAACCATGCCAGGCAGACATGAATAGCTTACAATCCTTCCATACAACAAATAAAGTTGACCTATTGCTTATAATTTTAGAAAAACAGACCGAAACACATAAACTTAACACTGAGCAATGAAACGTGAAAATGAGGTCAAGGTCAAATAAAACCTGTGAGACTGACATGTACTTCATAAAATATGTCCATACACCAAATATAGTTGACTTACTGCATATAGTATTAGAAAAAATACCAAAACTCAAAAACTTAACTTAGACCACTGAACCATGAAAATGAGGTCAAAGTTAGATGACACCTGCCAGTTGGACATGTACACCTTACAATCATTCCATACACCAAATATAGTAGACATATTGCATAAAGTATAAGAAAAACGGACCAAAACACAAAAACTTAACTATAACCACTGAACTATGAAAATGAGGCCAAGGTCAGAAGACAAAAGAGGGACAAAAGATACCAAAGGGACAGTCAAACTCATAAATCTAAAACAAACTGACAACGTATAATTGGTTTAATAGCTTCCTTGTGAGCAGTAACCCTCTATCAAGAAAATCAATATAGGAAATGCAAGCACGGGAATATTGTTGGACATGATACAATCCTTCTATACACCAAATATACTAGACCTATTGCTTATAGTATCTGAGATATGATCTTGACCACTAAAACTTAACCTTGTTTACTGATCCCTGAAATGAGGTCGAGGTCAAAGGAAAACTGTCTGACGGGCATGAGGACCTTGCAAGGTACGCACATACCAAATATAGTTATTGTATTACTCATAATAAGAGAGAAATTAACATTACAAAAAATCTCTATTTTTTTCAAGTAGTCACTGAACCATGAAAATGAGGTCAAGGACAATGGACATGTCACAGACAGAAACTTCGTAACATAAGGCATCTATATACAAAGTATGAAGCATCAAGGTCTTCCATCGTCTAAAATATAAAGCTTTTAAGAAGTTAGCTAACACCGCCGCCAGATTACTATCCCTATATCGAGCTTTCTGCAACAAAAGTCGCAGGCTCAACAATAAGGAGATGTGGTATGATTGCCAATCAGACAACTATTCACCAAAGTTCATATGATTTAAATGTAAGCAATTATAGGCAATCGTACGACCTTCAACAATGAGAATAAAATGCCTCGCTGAGCGCAGCCTTATACGACCACAGTGGTCGAACCCTCAACAGTTGGGGCAAATTTGGACACAATATTCAAGCTTGATACTATCTGAATTTGGATTGTGATCAAATTTTTGTCATAATATAGGTTTCTGACACAAAATAAATGTGGTTAAAGATTTTACAAATCTAATGCACAATACTGTGCAATTGAAGATTTCTTCTTGAAACTTTTCAAAGATTTGAAATTTTGAAAATTTTGAAAAAAAATATGAACCCTTTTAAAAAAAAATTGGAAACCCCACTTCCCCCCAAACTTTTTGAATCCCCCTTTTAGCATTAACCATCAAACTTAATTGCAGCCTTTCCTTTGAAGTATGGAACGTTTTAGTACAATTTTAGAGAGATCCATACACTTAATCACAAGTTACTGTCTGGAAATTAGAAAAATGCTTTTTTTTTAACTATAAAAGCCCATTTAAATACATTTGTACATCATAAACATGATAAAAGTATTAAAATAGAAAATGACATCATAGTTATGGCTAAAATTAACAAGAGTGAATGCACTGAAATGTCTCGCCTTCTTTACTAATCATTGATATTATGTTGATAGTCCTAAATGTAAAACTTTAATACAACTGTCACATAAACTTAACATTAACCAAGAAAACTAAACATTGACAAATGAACCATGCAAATGAGGTCAAGGTTTGAATAACCATGCCAGACAGACATGTACAGCCAACAATTCTTCTATACAACACATAAAGTTGACCTATTGCTTATAGTTGAAGATAAACAGACCAAAACACAAAAAAATAACACTGAGCAATGAACCGTAAAAATGAGGTCAAGGTCAAATAAAACCTGTACGACTGACATATAGATCATAAAATAATTCCATACACCTAATATAGTTGACCTATTGCATATAGTATTAGAAAAAAAAGTCCAAAATTCAAAAACTTAACTTTGACCACTGAACCATGAAAATGAAGTCAAGGTCAGATGACACCTGCCAGCTAGACATGTACACCTTACAATTATTCCATACACCAAATATAGTAGACCTATTGCATACAGTATAAGAAAAACAGTCCAAAACACAAAAACTTAACTATTACCACTGAACCATGAAACCATAAATACAGAGTATGAAGCATCCAGGTCTTCTACCTTCTAAAACATAAAGCTTTTAAGAAGTTAGCTAAATCTGCCGTAGCCGCCGCATCACTATCCCTAAGTCAAACTTTCTGCAACAACAGTTGCAGGCTCGACAAAAAACTTCATCAGCAACAATTAATAGTAATATCAAAAAATAAATTTCTTTCATCAGCATTTAAAAGAAACTTCTAAAAATAAATTGACAGCTAGGACTTTGCAACCACAAAAACCCTTTTAAATACATCAGTATTAACAGTATTAAAATAGAAAATGACATCATGATCATGCCTAAAATTAAAAAGCCTCCATGAGCAACATTAAATAGTAATATCTAAAAATAAATTTCCTTCACATACATAATCATGATAATCATGGCTAAAATAAATTATTTTTTAAAATAGAAAATGACATCATGATCATGCCTAAAATTAAAAAGCCTCCATCAGCAACATTAAATAGTAATATCTAAAAATAAAATTCCTTCACATACATAATCATGATAATCATGGCTAAAATAAATTATTTTTTAAAATAGAAAATGACATCATGATCATGCCTAAAATTAAAAAGCCTCCATCAGCAACATTAAATTGTAATATCTAAAAATAAAATTCCTTCACATCCAAAATCATGGCTATAATTAAATAACCTTTATTAAACATTTTAAGAATAGTAACTTCTAACAGTGGTGGATTTACCTGGGGGCACAGGGGGCACGTGCCCCCCCAGTTCAGGTCAACAATTTTTTTTTCTAACATAATTTTATTGTTACTGAAACTTCTTATCTAGTGCGGAAAATGTCACAGCTTGATTAGACTTCTTACAGTGGCCGTTAATTAATATCAGCGTCCCCATGCGTGATTTATGACAACTTATCGGTGGGTGTGTGAATATTGACACCTGTGTGTAATGTCTTTATGAAAAAGCTTTTATGTAAAATACATTTACATGTTGATTGGAATAGTACAAATTTGTATTGGTTTATAATACAATACCGATTAAGATCGATTACCAGGTGAAACTTCTGATCTGTGTATTTGAAGAATAGGTACAAACATTTCCTGTAAATGTACGTTTTTTTCCAAAACTTTGTTTTTGTGAATTTATTCAGCAACAAATTGAACTGTTTATTTTTTGATAACTTAGAAGATATGTTTTTTAAACGGAATGTCATATTTCATTCCCCTCTTATTTTCAAGGGAAATCAACAATTTGTTTTACTCCCCCTCCCCTTTCCCCTAATGCCTTCCCCCGTCCAGGAAAAATTAACTGACATTTCCTATTAAATAATCATCAATAAAATGCTATTTGATTTTCGT
Organism: Mytilus edulis; assembly: GCF_963676685.1. NCBI lineage: Eukaryota > Metazoa > Mollusca > Bivalvia > Mytilida > Mytilidae > Mytilus > Mytilus edulis. The sequence goes on from NC_092350.1 coordinate 88,155,952, forward strand.
TAAAATTAAGTTTGTAACAGAATCTAGGACTTACACATTTCTCTCAAAGCCGAAGCATGCAGTTATATTGTTTTTATTGTTCTTGTTTCAATTACCATGTACATGTATGAGCCTATGCAAAAGGTCGCCATTTATGAAGATATGAAGGTGTTTTGCAGATATTAGAATAATGTGCAAAAAAGTAAGTCTGGAAGTGAGGCCAAAACATATAGATAAAAGAATATAGAGGTGATGAAATATAAAGAAAATAGTGTTTGATTGTTGCATGGTTGTTAAACATCCAGTGGCAAATATTTGATGCATGTTTAGGTTGAATATAATAAAGATCAATTGGCAGTAAAGTGAAAAAGTAAAAAAAACTTAAAACATATCGAAAATATCGAAATACAGAAACGATGATCTGACCCCCCCCCCCCAAAAAAAAACACACAAAAAAAACAAAAAAAACAACAAACAAAACAAACCTAGCACCCACTCACACTCGCACAGATTTATATATATATATTTATATTAAAAAAAAAATTGTTCATGGTGCCCCCCAGACATCGAGGTCCTGGATCCGCCCCTGTCTAAAATAAAATTGACAGCTAATCACCTAAAGACAAAACATTTCTTAAGCAGTGTAAGGGAGGTAATTTGATAATATGTGTTTGAATTACCTCCCTACACTGCTTTCAAATCATGTTTTGTACTTAAGTAATTGTCCATTAACCTGGAAACCTTTGATTTCTCCCTTGTTTGCCCCTAATTCCTAAACAGTTTGAGCCATAACCCCCCAAAGCAAATTCTTACCATCCCTTTGTGATATGGTAACTTGTGGTATAATTTCAAAGAGATCCTTACATCATTTCACAAGTTATTGTCTGGAAACTAGAAAAATGCTTGTTTGGGCCCCATTTTGGCCTCTAATTCCTGAACTGTTAGGACCATAACCCCCAAAATCAATCCCAACCTTCCTTTTGTGTTCATTAACCTTATGGTAAAATTTAATAGAAATCCATACACTTAAACAAAAGTTATTGTCCGGTAACCCATGTGTCTTCGGACGACGATGACAAAGACGACGTGATACCAATATACGACTGCAACATTTTTACAGTCGTATAAAAACCAATACCGTCGAGTCGACTATAAAAGATCCTGACATGAAACAACTTGAATTGAGAAAACTAAGGAACCCAATTTAGTACAAAACAATTTACGAAAAACCAATATGACAGATACGACCAAGCAACAAAACTGTATACAGGTCTACCACTTAGCTTATGGAAAAGGGGGGGTGGGATATGTTTTATTTTCTATTTGTTTTGTTATTTCTATCGCGGAAAAGTGATTATTTTTTTCAACAACTTTACTTGAATCGAAGGAAAAATGAAAAAAAGATTGTCTTTTGAATAGAAATACATTTTATTAAAAGATAATCAGGATATAATTATATACCCTCCGCAACCGACTCTCGCGTGAGTTACGTTAATGTTATTCAATAGAATGTATGATTATCTTATTATTTGCTCATGTGATAGAGTAAAAGGTATACATAAATTTTAAAAAGTTAAGAACTGACAAGAAGACGAATATAAATACATGTAGGTCACAGTATGATTTCCTATTCAGTGTGTATCGTTCTGAACATGCATGAAATATTTGCCACTGGACGTTAAGCAAGCAATCAAAAATCCATCAACCTATTCAATTTGACTCAATTAGATTTTCAAAATCTTACACACGAATATGTTAAATCTGGATTTATTTTATGAAAGTCTACATTAAAATTCATCACATGTATATGAAAATGTTTCTTTATCATGTTTATTGTAGCGATAAATCAACAAAACTTCACGTTATTTGTTTCTAAAATTAAACTGCAGGACTACAATGAAAGTTTCTTTTACACCTATTATCGATTGATCTTTAAAAAAACAAATTTCCAAATCGGCATCAAAAAACTATAAGACGAATAAAGTTGTGAAGAAAATCATAGACTGTATGTTTATCAAGGAAAAAAATGACCTTACACACTGTCAGGTAATTATTGTATGCTTTGGAACATATATCATTGAAACATGATATCGTCCGGGTTGATTCTGAAAAAGAATGACCTGACATTCTGAAAGAAAATAACTCCATATAGGTATATAAAACTGAATATTACCTTTTCTGTTTTCACCCAAGGACTGCATTCTTGATCTATCAACCATTTTGTTGTATTAATCCGTCCATACTGAGCAGCAAGATGTAAAGCTGTTCGTCCATCCTATAACAATATAAAAATATAAACATGTTAATGGTGTGTGATAATAAATCAAGAGAGGTGTCAAACAATTTATTAAAATGTAAGAAATATAACATCGAAGAAGAAAATATCCAATTATACCTATGTATCAACTGATAAATGGTAGATTAAGATATATAAACTAAATATGTATTTTCTGATTCAGTTCTACAAAACAGGAAAAAATAATAGCAAACCCTATTTAATATAAGTCTAACAAGTATTTGTTGTCCATTTTACATGTCTGATTAACAACATGATTTTATTTTGATTCTGTCATGTCTGTAGAATAATCAAAGTTTAAAAAAAAAAATTTTTCAAGAAACCTTGAAACGAGTTATATTTTCTGATTCAGTGCAAAGAGACAAGAAAAATAAGACCCCACTTTATATAATTCTGTCAAATATTAGGTCTCCATTAAACCTGTCTGATTAATAATGATTCAGTACAATAATCAAAGTGAAAACATAAAAACAAGTTATATTTTCTGATTCAGTACGAAGAGACAAGAAAAATAAGACCCCACTTTATATAATTCTGTCAAGTATTTGTTATTTTTAAAAGATGTTTTACATTAGAATAATTTTTTGTCAGGAAACAAAATAAAACCTTTACTATCTGATTCAGTTCTGTGTTACGAATAAAATGAGACCCCACTTTATATAATTCTAACAAATATTTGTTGTCCATTAAACCTGTCTGATTAACAACATGATTTTGTGTAGATTCTGTATTAAGTGATGTTTTGTCAGAGTAAGGTTATTATATCTATCATTACCCTGGTGGATGTGGCCTCTAACTGACTGCCCTGACTGGCGAGGTACATCACTACCTCCAGGTGTCCTCTCACAGCCGCCCACATTAATGGTGTCATTCCCATCTGTAATATCAACATATAACAGACATCAAAACTTGTGTCATAAACTGGACAATGTTGTGTAATAAATATAAACAAAATATATATCACATGAATCAGTGGTCAAAACTGAATCAAATGACCAGTCACACTTGTATTTATATTCTACATAAACAACAAATAAACAACATGTTTTATTGTGAGATGTCAGAACTTCCATCAGAACTGTCAGGTTAAAAAAAAACTTTTTTTCAAGGAACATTAAAACAAGTTATATTTTCTGATTCAGTACGAAGAGACAAGAAAAATAAGACCCCACTTTATATAATTCTGTCAAGTATTTGTTATTTTTAAAAAGATGTTTTACATTAGATCTGTAGAATTAACATTATCTGACTAAAGATGTTAACACAACTTGTTCTCATCAACTTCTCATTAAAATCAGATGTTTACAAAATAATTTTTTGTCAGGAAACAAAATAAAACCTTTACTATCTGATTCAGTTCTGTGTTACGAATAAAATGAGACCCCACTTTATATAATTCTAACAAATATTTGTTGTCCATTAAACCTGTCTGATTAACAACATGATTTTGTGTAGATTCTGTATTAAGTGATGTTTTGTCAGAGTAAGGTTATTATATCTATCATTACCATGGTTGTAGTTTCTAACTGACTGCCGTGACTGACCAGGTACATCACTACCTCCAGGTGTCCTCTCCTAGCCGCCAACATTAATGGCGTCCTTCCTCCCTGTAATATCAACATATAACAGACATCAAAACTTGTGTCATAAACTGGACAACGTTGTGTAATAAATATAAACAAAATATATATCACATGAATCAGTGGTCAAAACTGAATAAAATGACCAGTCACACTTGTATTTATATTTTACATAAACAACAAATAAACAACATGTTTTATTGTGAGATTTCAGAACTTCCATCAGAACTGTCAGATTAAAAAAAAACTTTTTTCAAGAAACATAAACAATATTTATATCAATGGACTCAGCTGGACAAGACAATTAAAATGAGACCCCACTTGATATATTTCTTACAAATATTTGTTGTCCATCTATACATCTGTCTGATTAACAATGATTCAGTAGAATGATCAAAGTTAAAAAAAAAAATTGTTTTCAAGAAACATAAAAACTAGTTATATTTTCTGATTCAGTAGGAAAAGACAAGAAAAATAAGACCCCACTTTATATAATTCTGTCAAGTATTTGTTATTTTTAAAAGATGTTTTACATTAGATTTGTAGAATTAACATTATCTGACTAAAGATGTTAACACAACTTGTTCTCATCAACTTCTCATTAAAAAATCAAATGTTAACAGAATAATTTTTCGTCAGGAAACAAAATAAAACCTTTACTATTTGATGCAGTTCTGTGTTACAAATAAAATGAGACCCCACTTTATATAATTCTGTCAAGTTTTTGATGGTTTTTTTTTTTAAATCTGTCTGATTTTAAAACAATGATGATCAAAGTAAAAAAAAATTAATTTCCATAAAAATAAAAACAAATTATATTTTCTGATTCAGATTAATGAGACAGGAAAAATGAGACCCCACTTTATATAATTCTAACAAATATTTGTTGTCCATTAAACCTGTCTGATTAACAGTATTTTGTGTTGATTCAGAGTAATGATTAAAGTATAAAAAGTATTCAGTTGTGTTACATATAAAATGTTTGTGTGATGTATAACAGTTGCTTCATATCATATGTGCTGTTGCTTATTATGGTAATATAGCAATGGTGTATGCTGTGTTTGTATTTTTTGTTTGCCTTGCCTGTAAATGTGATATGTCACTTGTTTGTGAGCAGTGTAAGAGTGTCATTGCTATGTCACATGTTGGTGTTGAGTATGTGTACGTCATTGCTATGTCACATGTTGGTGTTGAGTATACGAGTGTCATTGCTATGTCACATTTTGGTGTTAAGTATAAGAGTGTCATGGCTAGGTCATATGTTTGTGTTGAGTATATGAGTGTCATGGCTAGGTCATATGTTTGTGTTGAGTATATGAGTGTTATGGCTAGGTCATATGTTTGTGTTGAGTATATGAGTGTCATGGCTAGGTCATATGTTTGTAAAAGTCTTTCATTGCTAGGTCACTTAATGGTGTTGTGTATATTAAGATTGTTCTGCCTAAGTCACATGTTGGTGTTGAGTATAAGAGAGTCATTGCTATTTCAGATGCTGGTGTTCAGTCTAAGAATATCATGGCTATGCCACATATTTGTGTTGAGTTAAAGAGTGTCACAGCTTTGCCACCTGTTTGTGGTGAGTTAAAGCATGTCATTGCAATGTCACATGTTTGGTGTTGAGTATAATAGTGTCATTGCTATGTCACATGTTGGTGCTGACTATACTAGTGTCATTGCTATGTCACATGTTGGTGTTGAGTATAATAGTGTCATTGCTATGTCACATGTTGGTGCTGACTATACTAGTGTCATTGCTATGTCACATTCTTGTGTTGAGTATAAGAGTGACAGTGATATGTCACATGCTTGTGTTGAGTATAATAATGTATTGCCATTTCTCATTCAGTTGTTTACTTAAGATGTCACATGATGGTTTTAAGATGTCACATGATGGAGATTTAATATCATTGTTATGTGTTGGTGTTGAAAATAAGAAAAGCATTGCTATATCACATGTTGGTAGGTCACATGATGGTATTGTGTATAAGAGTGTCATGGTTAGGTCACATGTTGGTGTTGAGTTTTATATAAGAGTGTAACTGCTATGTTAGATGTTGGTGTTGACGAATAGAGTGTTATGGCTATGTCACATGTTGGTGTTGAGTATACAAGTGTCATTGCTATGTAACATGCTTGTGTTGAGTATAAGAGTGTTATGCCTATGTCACATGTTGGTATTGAACATATGAGTAACAGTGATATGTCACATGTTAATGTTGAGTAAAAGAGTGTTATGGCTATGTCACATGTTGGTGTTGAGTATAAGAGTGTCAGTGATATGTCACATGTTGGTGTTGAGTAAAAAGAGTGTCAGTTATATTTATCACATGTTGGTGTTGAGTACAACAGTGTCATGGCTAGGTCACATGATGGTGTTGAGTATAAGAGTGTCATTGCTATGTCACATTTTGGTGTTGAGTAAAAAGAGTGTCATTGCTATGTCACATGCTTGTGCTGAGTGTAAGTGTGTCATTGCTATGTCACATTTTGGTGTTGAGTAAAAAGAGTGTCAGTTATATTTATCACATGTTGGTGTTGAGTACAACAGTGTCATGGCTAGGTCACTTGATGGTGTTGAGTAAAGAGTGTCAAAGCTTTGTCATATGATTGTGTTGAGATTAAGTGTGATTGTTATGTCACATAATGGACCTTACATGTGGCACCTGATCATAAAACATGATATGGACTGTCACTGCTATGATAGAAACAATTGTTTTGAAGTGGTTACTTTACAATCATTTTAGCTACACACTTGTTTAAAGCATAGTGTTACGTCTAAACTGGGTTTTTTAACGATGATCCAGGAAACAATACTGTTTTGAAGAAATATATTCATAAACAAGAATGTGTCCATAGTACACGGATGCCCCACTCGCACTATCATTTTCTATGTTTAGTGGACCCTGAAATAGGGGTAAAAACTATAATTTGGCATTTAAATTAGAAAGATCATATCATAGGAACCATGCATGTATACTAAGTTTCAAGTTGATTGGACTTCAACTTCATCAAAAACTACCTTGACCAAAAACTTTAACCTGAAATTTGCACTATCATTTTCTATGTTCAGTGAACCGTGAAATTGGGGTTAAAACTCTAATTTGGCATTAAAATTAGAAAGATCATATCATAGGACACATGTGTACTAAGTTTCAAGCTGATTGGACTTCAACTTCATCAAAAACTACCTTGACCAAAACCTTTAACCTGAAATTTGCACTATCATTTTCTATGTTCAGTGAACCGTGAAATTGGTGTTAAAACTCTAATTTGGCATTAAAATTAGAAAGATCATATCAAAGGACACATGTGTACTAAGTTTCAAGCTGATTGGACTTCAACTTCATCAAAAACTACCTTGACCAAAAACTTTAACCTGAAATTTGCACTATCATTTTCTATGTTCAGTGAACTGTGAAATTGGGGTTAAAACTCTAATTTGGCATTAAAATCAGAAAGATCATATCATAGGACACATGTGTACTAAGTTTCAAGCTGATTGGACTTCAACTTCATCAAAAACTACCTTGACCAAAAACTTTAACCTGAAATTTGCACTATCATTTTCTATGTTCAGTGAACTGTGAAATTGGGGTTAAAACTCTAATTTGGCATTAAAATCAGAAAGATCATATCATAGGACACATGTGTACTAAGTTTCAAGCTGATTGGACTTCAACTTCATCAAAAACTACCTTGACCAAAAACTTTAACCTGAACGAACGAACGAAAGGACAGAAGGACGGACGCACAGACCAGAAAACATAATGCCCCTCTACTATCGTAGGTGGGGCATAAAAAGAAAGTTCTCTGATTTTAGTCTTTTTCCTTCGAATAGAATTTGTTGGATATAAATCCTGTGTTCCCAGAAGTCTAAATTGATGATTTCATGATCTATATTGTACAGGAGTAGTAGATGAATTTTATGATCAGGTGTCACCTGTCATGTTCAGTACAGGAGTGGTAAATGAATGTTGTATGATCAGGTGTCACCTGTCATGTTCAGTACAGGAGTGGTAAATGAATGTTATATGATGTGGTGTCAAATGTCATGTTCAGTACAGGAGTGGTAGATGACTGTTGTATGATCAGGTGTCACATGTCATGTTCAGTACAGGAGTAGTATATGCATGTTTTATGATCAGGTGCCACATGTAAGGTTCAGTATAGAAATGACAAATGAATTTTGTATGATCAGGTGTCACATGCCATGTTCAGTACAGGAGTAGTAGATGAATGTTGTATTATCAGGTGTCACATGTCATGTTCAATACAGGAGTGGTAAATGAATGTTATATGATCAGGTGTCACATGTCATGTTCAATACAGGAGTGGTTAACGAATACTGTATGATCAGGTGTCACATGTCATGTTCAATACAGGAGTGGTAAATGAATGTTGTATGATCAGGTGTCACATGTCATGTTCTGTACAGGAATGGTGAATGCATATTGCTTGATCAGGTGTCACATGTCATGTTCAGTACATGAGTAGTAGATGAATGTTGTATGATCAGGTGTCACATGTCATGTTCAGTACAGGAGTAGTAGATGAATGTTGTATGATCAGGTGGCACATGTCATGTTCAGTACAGGAGTAGTAGATGAATGTTGTATGATCAGGTGTCACATGTCATGTTCAGTACAGGAGAAGTAGATGAATGTTGTATGATTAGGTGTCACATGTCATGTTCAGTACAGGAGTAGTAGATGAATGTTGTATGATCAGGTGTCACATGTCATGTTCAGTACAGGAGTAATAGATGAATGTTGTATGATCAGGTGGCACATGTCATGTTCAGTACAGGAGTAGTAGATGAATGTTGTATGATCAGGTGTGACATGTCATGTTTAGTACAGGAGTAGTAGATGAATGTTGTATGATCAGGTGGCACATGTCATGTTCAGTACAGGAGTAGTATTTGAATGTTGTATGATCAGGTGTCACATGTCATGTTCAGTAAAGGAGTAGTAGATGAATGTTGTATGATCAGGTGTCACATGTCATGTTCAGTACAGGAGTAGTAGATGAATGTTGTATGATCAGGTGTCACATGTCATGTTCAGTACAGTAGTAGATGAATGTTGTATGATCAGGTGGCACATGTCATGTTCAGTACAGAAGTAGTAGATGAATGTTGTATGATCAGGTGTCACATGTCATGTTCAGTACAGGAGTAGTAGATGAATGTTGTATGATCAGGTGTTACATGTCATGTTTAGTACAGGAATGGTAAATGAATGTTGTATGATCAGGTGTCACATGTCATGTTCAGTACAGGAGTGGTAAATGAATGTTGTATGATCAGGTGTCACATGTTATGTTCAGTACAGGAGTGGTAAATGAATGTTGTATGATCAGGTGTCACATGTCATGTTCAGTACAGGAGTGGTAAATGAATGTTGTACAATGTCGTGTCACATGTCATGTTCAGTACAGGAGTAGTAGATGAATGTTGTATGATCAGGTGTCACATGTCATGTTCAGTACAGGAGTGGTAAATTAATGTTTTATGATCAGGTGTCACATGTCATGTTCAGTACTGGAGTGGTAATTTAATGTTTTATGATCAGGTGTCACATGTCATGTTCAGTACAGGAGTGGTAAATGAATGTTGTACAATGTCGTGTCACATGTCATGTTCAGTACAGGAGTAGTAGATGAATGTTGTATGATCAGGTGTCACATGTCATGTTCAGTACAGGAGTAGTAGATGAATGTTGTATGATCAGGTGTCACATGTCATGTTCAGTACTGGAGTGGTAAATTAATGTTTTATGATCAGGTGTCACATGTCATGTTCAGTACAGGAGTGGTAATTTAATGTTTTATGATCAGGTGTCACATGTCATGTTCAGTACTGGAGTGATAAATGCATATTGCTTGCTCAGGTTAATTTACTGCGTAGTTCCAATAGTTTTTCAGTAAGACGCTACCAAAATCCATAAATCTATAGCTAGCGAAGTCTCGTGGAATCCGAGATTTTATTGATTTTATACTGAAAAGCCTATCAGATTCATTTCCAGCTAAATATACTGTTCCGAGGAAGAAAACAGGGAAAGTGCATGTGAAGTATAATGAAATGAATTACAATTTTCCAGCTTTACTCTAATTATGAAGTTATGGGACAGCAACCAAATGAAATAAAAGTGTTATTACATATTTCATGTTTGTTCTTGTTGTTTTGTGTAATGTTGTAGAGACTGTTGTTTGTCTTTTTAGTATTTTTGTTTCTGCCAAGTTATTTTCCTTCTACTAATGTAATGTGACTGTCTCCTTGGTATTCTATCCACTATTCGATAAATGTGGTATACATCAATGATTTGTTAATACATTTCAAAGATTTTGTGTAAAAACAGGAGTTACTTTACATGTTTACTATTGTTATTCTTACTACAGAAACATGTAATGACTAATTTTCTAAAAACAACTGTTTGATTGGTTTTACATTAGTATTTTTTTGGGGTCCTTTATAGCTTGTTGTTCGGTGTGAGCCAAGGCTCTGTGTTGAAGACCGTACCTTGACCTATAGTGGTTTACTTTTATAAATTGTGACCTGGATGGAGAGTTGTCTCATTGGCACTCATACCACATCTTCCTATATCTAGTGATTTATCCGGTTCATCTTGTGTGTACTGTAAGTAAATACCTTTATATGATTTAAATATTTCTACATCACTTACTCTTTTATATTCCAAATTAGCTCCATTTTGTAAAGATAGTTCCACATCTTTAAGATTTCCCTCCGCAGCAGCTATACCAAGTTTCTGTAAGTAAATCAAAGCTTACTTAAGCATTTCTCTCCTGCACATAATGATGTATTACAAATGTAATAATTCAAATTAAGGTGGTATGGGTGTCTTCCTCCATCTTGGATTGTAAAAAACAGAGAATCAAAGGTCCAGATTTTCCGTCAAGTTAGCAAAATTTGATGCAGGAATGCAGATGTTTAATGTACATTTTCATTTAAAAGCACCAATTTTTAAGACTATAACTTCTAAAATATTGATATTTTTGCAAATGTTAATTATTTTTGGTTGTTTTTTTAATTTTTTTAATTGACATTTTAAGGGGAGGTAACTCTAAAAAAGTGCATTTTCTGAAGGATTCTGTATGGAATTTTCCTATTTTGTATTTTAGCCGGAAAAAACGTACGGTGACCCTATCTTTTCTTTTGATATTCTCAAAGCAGTGTCTGAAAGCTATCTTTTCCTGAAGTATTTAACAATTCTATCATTTTGTTTAGTTTCTAATCACAAAATGGTGTTTTTTCCTGTATAATCCATACAAAATGTGTCATTTTGTCCCGTCCTGTAGCTTGAGAAAATGCACGGTGACCTATCATTTTTATTATATTTTTCAACATGTATCAATAGATACAACGTTTTGGCAAAGTATGAACAAATGCTATCATTTTTATTTTAGACTCCCATACCACCTTAAGTAAGTAAGTAAGTATATTGGTAATTAAAGTGACATGTGTGTTACAATGTTACATTTTTTATTTAACAAATTAACAAACTACTTTTTTATAGTCTGAGTTATTCTGCTTATGATGTCCACTTTTACAGTTTACTTTTCAAATGCAGTGACAACAACTGAACAAGACAGTGAAATTGCTGTTTGTAATTTCAGAGTTTTTGGAGAAAACACAAAAACTTTTGACGCTGTATAATGTATCAGGTTTACTCCTTGAAATTTTGTCCATTACAATTCTTATAACTCTTGTCATTTTGATTTTATTTTATTTTCCCTCTATGAATCTCCCTGACAATCATCCCTTACGGCCTCTATTATGACAAGATCTACCTATTGTATTTATTGTGAACTTGTTCTCGTCCTGAATATGCATGAAATATTTGCCACTGGACGTTAAGCAACCAACAATCAAGCAATCCCTCTATGAATACAATGAACTACACACATGTAGCTTTCTGTACAGTTTAAAGACAAAAATAGGTCATATGACTATCGAAATTTAAGAAGAAAATCTTACCTTATCCCAATCTTCCATTATATCCTGCAAAAAAAGAAAAAAACACATTTTTAAATATATATATATTAGTTTATAATTCTAATATTTTAACCATTGATTTAGGTCATAATTTTTCTCCACTGTGTAAAGGTTAATGTATCCATCATCTGCAAAGAAGTAAAGGGTTGACAAGGCATACCGACATAAGTTTACTAAAGACAGTTGATTTTATTATCTCCCCTTTAACATGTAAACTTTAGTTTACCATAAACAATATCTGTCCAGTTGTTACAACAACAAGGTACATGGACATATAGACAGTATATTGAAGTAAGTTGATTTGATTATCTCCCCTTTAACATGTTAGACCACCAGACACAATATCTGTCCAGCTGTTTCACTGACAAAGTACATGGACATATAGACAGTATATTGAAGTAAGTTAATTTGATTATCTCCCCTTTAACATGTTTAGACCACCAGACACAATATCTGTCCAGCTGTTACACTGACAAGGTACATGGTCAAAAGGACAGTATATAGAAGTAAATTAATTTGATTATCTCCCCTTTAACATGTTAGACCATCACAAACATATCTGTCCAGCTGTTGCACTGACAAGGCACATGGACATACAGACAGTATATTGAAGTAAGTTGATTTGATTATCTCCCCTTGAACATGTTAGACCACCAGAAACAATATCTGTCCAACTGTTACACAGACAAGGCACATGGTCAAATGGACAGTATATAGAAATGATTTAATTTTGGATGTAACACGTCTTCTGATTGGCTGATGTTATTTTGTTATGAGCCCATATACATAATTTAGTCATGTGACCGTGACGTCATCAACCTTTTTTCATGGTTTTCTACGGCTTAAAATTGAATTTAGAATTAAATTATAAGAAATGTCTGTGATATTTTTTCTGTTTATTTGAAATAACATAAAAAATGTGGTGTACACTGTTAAATAACCCGCTACGCACGTTATTCAGTGTGCACCAAATTTTTAATGTTATTTCTTCATGGACAGAAAAAATATTACAGTAATTCCTTAATAAAATTAATTTGATTATCTCCCCTCTAACATGTTAGACCAGAAACAATATCTGTCTAGCTGTTAGTCACTGACAAGGCACACAGACAGTAAATGGACAGTATATTGATGAAAGTTAATTTGATTATCTCCCCTTTAGCAAGTTTGATCACCGGAAATAATGTCTGTTTAGCTGTTGCAATGACAATGTTTTTATTCTTTGGCTCATGCCATCAAAGCTAATAAGATTTTATATATTACTTATAAAAACACTTGATGTAGTGAATGTTCAAAAAGAGACACTTACACCTATACATCAGAAATATATATATATACCGAGTATGATTAAATACCCAAAGTCCCAAACAGAAGTCTGTTGGTTCTAGTCCTGAAACTGTTAACAACTACAAATTATCCTTCATAAAACTCCATTTCTAACTTCAGCTTATTTCAAAGGGTGTCATCATGGCGTTAATACCAGCTGCCACAGGTCAATAACAATCTGTAAATAAACGTTAACATCAAATTTAAATCATGTAAAAATAATAGATATCGTCATATGATGCTGGATAAGCCAATCAAATTAAATCAGTTTTTGTATTACGTTTTTCGTATCTTACTCCTTGCAGTGTGATAAGATATATTTCTTAAATAGATAACAGGTCACAACTATAAGAAAATCATTTTTATTTGATATTTCTTCCATTCCTATGTTGAGCGATTGGTTGAAAAAATGATAATGCTACGGATTGCACATATTATTCAGCAAATTAAATTCTTATAAATGATAATCAGCACTGTTGTTGTATGGGAATTGTAATCAGGTACTTAAGGAACAAATATTATTTCTAGTTAATCCTGCATAATGACGATTACAGATGCTTGATGAACTTTAATAGAACTAGAATACAGGCGATCCCCTTCTATCTGGTAAATGACATCACAAAGGCACAAAATAAACTTTAATAGAACTAGAATACAGGCGATCCCCTTTATCTGGTAAATGACCTCACAAAGGCACAAAACGAACGTTAATAGAAATAGAATATATCTCCTTTAAACATGTTAAATATCTGGTAAATGACATCACAAAGGCACAAAACGAACTTAAATAGAACTATTTTGTGACCAGTGAACCAACACCTTCTAACGGAAAAGCTGGTAGAGTAACCAAGATGGATACCGAAGTATGCTGCGGTTGTCTTAAAACCTCATGGAAATATAATATGTAGAGACAACAACATCTGGGTTACCGCAAGGTGATAGTTTTATTGAGTCGACATGTTTCGCCGCTAATGCGGCATCATCAGGACAATATTACAGAGTTTACATGTTCATAAAGTGTATATAATGCGGTTGTATTAATTATGACGTAAAAGAATAAAAGTGAAAGTAAAAATGTAAAATAGTGTTCATAATGTAGCAAGAATAAAAGTTAAAAATAGAAATAAAAACAAATGTTTATCTTGACTGGTATGTTCCGTAGTCACTGTGATTGAGGTTCATATATAAATAGAAAGTGAAAGTGAAATTAAAATAAGAATCTAGTATAGTTAAAAGTGAAAGTTAGTCAATAAAGTGATTAACGTTGTGGTTAGCTGCTATTCTTGCACGTCTGTGTAGAGGTCCTCATAGTGGTTTATAAAATGTCAGTTCATTTCCAAATAGGACAACACCCCATTGGCCATCCCGTACCAATTCAACTGGCTTCGCTCCGAGGGAGGTACTGCTTCCATTGAGGTAGTAAAGGGTGAAGTGTATGATTGCCGCAATTTTGGGAATTGTAAATCTTGGTAGATATGTTCATAAAAATTAACTTTGATAATAAAATGTCCGTGGATCAGGCTTTTCTTTGTAAATTAAGTTTGTGGTTTATGTGGTTCATCCTGGTTCTGGTTCCTTCCCTTTTTCTTAAAGTAAAATGCCTGGTATTTCGGATTACTTTGACTTTGTGTACTTAGGTATGCTGCGGATGAATTTAATGTTCAATTTCCGTAAGGTTCTAAAGTGGGCTAAGTTTTTCTCTTGGATGGTTATCGTAGTAGGAGCGGTTGCGGTTGCGGGTGCGGTTGTATTATCTTCCATATCTTCGTCGCGGGTTTTTCTTTTCTTCGAGGTATGGGCTGTTTCTTCAGTGAGGTTGGTGGTAGAATGGAACTGGTCGGTAGACATGAGGCTGACGGTTGTAACTACAACGCAGGACGGCTAAGGTGGATCGTGTGCGGATGCAGGGGTTCACAGAAAAATAAATAATTTGTGACCAGTGAACCAACACCTTCTAACGGAAAAGCTGGTAGAGTAACCAAGATGGATACCGAAGTATGCTGCGGTTGTCTTAAAACCTCATGGAAATATAATATGTAGAGACAACAACATCTGGGTTACCGCAAGGTGATAGTTTTATTGAGTCGACATGTTTCGCCGCTAATGCGGCATCATCAGGACAATATTACAGAGTTTACATGTTCATAAAGTGTATATAATGCGGTTGTATTAATTATGACGTAAAAGAATAAAAGTGAAAGTAAAAATGTAAAATAGTGTTCATAATGTAGCAAGAATAAAAGTTAAAAATAGAAATAAAAACAAATGTTTATCTTGACTGGTATGTTCCGTAGTCACTGTGATTGAGGTTCATATATAAATAGAAAGTGAAAGTGAAATTAAAATAAGAATCTAGTATAGTTAAAAGTGAAAGTTAGTCAATAAAGTGATTAACGTTGTGGTTAGCTGCTATTCTTGCACGTCTGTGTAGAGGTCCTCATAGTGGTTTATAAAATGTCAGTTCATTTCCAAATAGGACAACACCCCATTGGCCATCCCGTACCAATTCAACTGGCTTCGCTCCGAGGGAGGTACTGCTTCCATTGAGGTAGTAAAGGGTGAAGTGTATGATTGCCGCAATTTTGGGAATTGTAAATCTTGGTAGATATGTTCATAAAAATTAACTTTGATAATAAAATGTCCGTGGATCAGGCTTTTCTTTGTAAATTCCCAAAATTGCGGCAATCATACACTTCACCCTTTACTACCTCAATGGAAGCAGTACCTCCCTCGGAGCGAAGCCAGTTGAATTGGTACGGGATGGCCAATGGGGTGATAACATCTGCCTGCTAGACATGTACATCTTACAATCATTCCATACAACAAATATAGTAAACATATTGCATAAAGTATGAGAAAAACAGACCAAAACACAAAAACTTAACTACATGTATAACCACCATGACCACTGAACCATGAAAATAACAAGAGTGCACACACTGAAATGTCTCGCCTTCTTTACTAATCATTGATATTATGTTGATACTCCTAAATATAAAGCTTTATTACGACTGTCACATAAACTTAACATGAACCATGAAAATGAGGTCAAGGTCAGTTGAACCATATGCCAGGCAGACATGTACAGCTAACAATGCTTCCATTCAACAAATATAGTTGACCTATTGCTTATAGCATGTATAGTTTATATTAAGAAAAAAGACCAAAACACAAAAACTTAACACTGAGCATTGAACCGTGAAAACCAGGTCAAGGTCAAATAAAACCTGCACCACTGACATATAGATCATAAAATATTTCCATACACCAAATATAGTTGACCTATGACATATAGTATTAGATAAAAAGACCAAAACTCAAAAACTTAACTTTGACCACTGAACCATGAAAATGAGGTCAAGGTCAGATGACATCTATCCACTAGATATGTACGACTTACAGTCATTCCATACAACAAAATATATAGTAAACCTATTGCATAAAGTATATACAGATATATGAGAAAAACAGACCAAAACACAAAAACTTAACTATAACCACTGAACCATGAAAATGAGGTTAAGATCAGATGACATCTGCCCGCTAGACATGTACACCTTACAATCATTCCATACAACAAATATAGTAAACCTATTGCATAAAGTATGAGAAAAACAGACCAAAACACAAAAACTTAACTATAACCACTGAACCATGAAAATGAGGTCAAGGTCAGATGACACCTGCCAGTTGGACATGTACATCTTACAGTCCTTCCATACACCAAATATACTAGACCTATTGCTTATAGTATCTGCGATATGGACGACCACCAAAACTTAACCTTGTTCACTGATCCATGAAATGAGGTTGAGGTCAAGTGAAAACTGTCTGCCGGGCACGAGGACCTTGCAAGGTACGTACATACTACATTGTAAATATAGTTATCCTATTACTTACAGTAAGAGAGAATTTATCATTACAAAAAAATCTGAACTTTTTTTTCAAGTGGTCACTGAACCATGAAAATTAGGTCAAGGACAATGGACATGTGACTGACGGAAACTTCGTAACATGAGGCATCTATTTACAAAATATGAAGCATCCAGGTTTTCCACCTTCTAAAATATATAGCTTTTAAGAAGTGAGCTAACACCGCCGCCGCCGTAGCTACCGCCGTCGCCGCCGGATCACTATTCAAGCTTAAATTAACTCTTTCTGCAACAAAAGTTGCAGGCTCGACAAAAATGAGGTCAAGATTAGATGACATCTGCCCGCTAGACATGTACACCTTACAATCATTCCATACAACAAATATAGAAAACATATTGCATAAAGTATGAGAAAAACAGACCAAAACACAAAAACTTAACTATAACCACTGAACCATGAAAATGAGGTCAAGGTCAGATGACACCTGCCAGTTGGACATGTACACCTTACAGTCCTTCCATACACCAAATATACTAGACCTATTGCTTATAGTATCTGAGATATGGACCTGACCACCAATTAACTTAACCTTGTTCACTGATCCATGAAATGAGGTCGAGGTCAAGTGAAAACTGTCTGCCAGTCATGAGGACCTTGCAAGGTACGCACATACTAAATATAGTTATCCTATTACTTACAGTAAGAGAGAATTTAACATTACAAACCACATGCTCCACAGGGCGCAGCTTTATACGACCGCAGAGGTTGAACCCTGAACGGTTGGGTCAAGTATGGACACAACATTCAAGCTGGATTCAGCTCTAAATTTGGATTGTGATTAAATAGTTGACACAGCATAGGTTTCTAACACAGAATGAATGTGGTCTGATGAACTTAAAATACTTTTTTTTCCTTTGAGCAATTAACTATGCTGTTGAATATTAATCCTCTCAAAAAAATGTTTGAAGAAATTTTCTTTTTATTTATGAAATCTGAAATGAGAAAAATTTAACCCTCCCTCATTTTTTTATCACACCCCCCCCCTTTCCCTTTTTCCAAAACTGATCTCAATTCAAATTTCTAATGGAGTTTGCAACAATAACTACTCATTTAAATACATCATAAAATATTAAAATGTAACAAAAGGTGCTTGTTATCACTGAATGGTAAAGATTGTTTTAATTTATCAGTTGGTAGTAAACGTGAATATACATTGTATATTGTATAAAACAATGATTTAAGTTGATTCAACTACTATTCTGGACAAAGAAAGATAACTCCAATCAATTGAAAATTTCTTGCTTTTGCACAATATTGTGCAATTAGATATTAATTGCTATTGCGCAATACTGTGCAATTGAAAATATTTGCTATTGCACAATACTGTGCAATTGAAGATTTCTTGCTATTGCGCAATACTGTGCAATTGAAAATTTCTTGATATTGCACATGTTGCACAATACTGTGCAATTGAAGATTTCTTGCTATTGCTGAATACTGTGCAATTGAAGATTTCTTGCTATTGCTGAATACTGTGCAATTGAAAATTTCTTGCTATTGCACAATACCTAATATCATAATTTTGGATCCTGATTTGAACCAACTTGAAAACTGCGCCCATAATCAAAAATCCAAGTACATGTTAAGATTCAGCATATCAAAAAAGCTCATGCAAGAATTCAATTTTTGTTAAAATCAAACTTAGTTTAATTATGGACCCTTTGGACTTTAATGTAGACCAATTTGAAAACAGGACTAAAAATTAAGAATCTACATACACAGTAAGATTTGGCATATCAAAGAACCCCAATTATTCAATTTTTGATGAAATCAAACAAAGTTTAATTTGGACCCGATTTGGACCAACTTGAAAACTGGGCCAATAATAAAAAATCTAAGTACATTTTTAGATTCAGCATATCAAAGAACCCCAAGGATTCAATTTTTGTCAAAATCAAACTAAGGCCAGGATTTTTTAATTTGTTGGTTTACGGATCCGCCGACCTGATTTTGCCGATTTCCAGAATAAAAATAAAATTGACTTTTCATGCTTTTTCATTCCCGCCGACCCTAACAAATGCATTATCCCTGAAAAATAAAAAAATTATCCTTTTTTTATAAAATGAAATGCATTAATCACTCGTCAGACATGTCGTTTAAACAAATATTTTTGTGGAACGAAACCAGTGTTTAAAACCAATTACACAATAAGTTCGTTTCTCTTCTTTGTCAACAGTCCGTAAGATGCATCTTCTCATAGAAATAGACTTGTCCAAATGTGGACAGGTGGAAGTTCAGGACATCAAGTTAAAGTACTGAATATTAACAGATCATTTTAAATTTTCCTGTTTCATAGATAATAAAAAAAATTCGTCCATTTGGATAAAAACGGGAATGCGTGACAACAGATTAACCCGATATTCTCATTTTTTCCAGTGGACGAGTCTATTACGTTTTTGACGCGTGTGTTGAAAATTATTTTCTTACCACGCTTTTACATTTATTTCTTTATCAGTTTTCGTTCTTGAAGATCATTATTCACCAAGTTTTCTGGAATTGATTAAGAGCTATGTGAATTTGTCTTCCTTTATGAAATTTAATTACGTCTTTGTCTGTGCACCCCCTTTTTTACGGGAAATTATTAGGCAATGTCATGCAATTTTTATTACAACTGAGCAATAATATTTCATTAAACCTAAATTTAAGAAATGATGACAAAATAGGATAACAAACATATTATTATAGAAAGGTGAAATATATATTTATTTTACATATCAGTGTTCTGTCTTGAAAGATATTTTTTTTATTTTTTTCCCGACCGACCGACCCGACTTTTTCATGGAGAAAATCCGTAAACCAACAAATTAAAAAACCGTGGCCTAAGTTTAATTTTGGACCCTTTGGACCTTAATGTAGACCAATTTGAAAACGGGACCAAAAATTAAGAATCTACATACACAGTTAGATTCGGCATATCAAAGAACCCCAATTATTCAATTTTTGATGAAATCAAACTAAGTTCAATTTTGGACCCTTTGGGGCCCTTATTCCTAAACTGTTGGGACCAAAACTCCGAAAATCAAACCAAACCTTCCTTTAGTGGTCAAAATTCTTGTGTTTAAATTTCATAGATTTCTATTTACTTAAACTAAAGTTATGGTGCGAAAACCAAGAATAATGCTTACTTGGGCCCCTTTTTGGTCCCTAATTCCTAAACTGTTCAGACCTCAACTTCCAAAATCAATACCAGCCTTCCTTTTGTGGTCATAAACCTTGTGTTTAAATTTCATTGATTTCTATTTATTTAAACTAAAGTTATTGTGCGAAAACCAAGAATATAATGCTTATTTGGGCCCTTTTTTGGCCCCTAGTTCCTAAAATGTTGGGATCAAAACTCCCAAAATCAATCCCAACCTTCCTTTTGTGGTCATAAACCTTGTGTAAAAAATTTAATAGATTTCTATTCACTTTTACTAAAGTTAGAGTGCGAAAACTAAAAGTATTCGGACGACGACGATGACGCAGACGACGACGCCAACGTGATAGCAATATACGACGAAAAATTAAAATTTTTGTGGTCGTATAAAAATCTGAACTTTTTTTTCAAGTGGTCACTGAACCATGAAAATGAGGTCAAGGACAATGGACATGTGACTGACGGAAACTTCGTAACATGAGGCATCTATATACAAAATATGAAGCATCCAGGTCTTCCACCTTCTAATATATTTAGCTTTTATGAAGTGAGCTAACACCGCCGCCGCCGGATCACTATCCCTATGTCGAGCTTTCTGCAACAATAGTTGCAAGCTCGAAAAAAATTAGACAGTTTTTAAACACAATTTATTTAACAAAAAATGTTTAATAAAAATATTAAATATTTCTTCAAAAAGCTGCATGTACATTTGTAATTATATAAATGCTTCCAGTGTTAGTCTAATGATGGCTATTTTTCATAATTTAAACCATTTTTGAACCAAAATATTAAAAGAGTTTTTTCCTGAGGTGTCCCGTGATACTCATGATACTCATTTTTGACTTCATGTGAAACACAAAATGCACATCTGATTATGGCTAGACCGTAAGGAACATTCAGTGAAAGTTTAATAAGAAGTATTACGCCCAGTAGTTTCAGAGGAGAGGTTTTTTAAATGTTGGCAAACATTGGTGGCCTTTGGCTGTTATCTGCTCTTTGGTCCGGTTGTTGTCTCTTTGACATATTCCCCATTTCCATTCTCAATTTTCATGATTTTATGATGAACGAATAGTGTAAAATTGTCTATAAAAGGCATTAACTTCTTGCATTGTCTTGAGGGGTCAATTGACAATTTTGGTCACATAACTTTTTTGTAGATCTTACATTGCTGAACATTTTTATATTTATCTTCAATAATATTCAAGATTAAAGATTATAGCCAAAAACCTGCAAAATTTACTTTACAGCAACAGTGGCGGATCGGGGGGTGGGGGGATTGGATTTAATTTGAAAACGAGTGCATGGACCTCTATTTTTTAAAACGGCATTTTGTTTCATTTTGCAGGGAGATTATAAGGACCAAATTTTATAAAACTGTAAATAGTGCAATTTTATTAATTTTGATAAATAAACATTTGTACAGCAAAAATGACGTTTTTTTCTCAATTCATAACAATTTGATAAATATGAGTTATTTCTGAAAAAAAAAATCCATATATATTTTCTTAGGATACTTATAAAATACAGAAATTACAAATTATTTAACAAAAAAAAATTTGTGTTTATCTTTTAAAAAAAAAAAGTTATGAATTTATTTCGAAAGGAAAAATACGGCCACAAATCCGAATTTTAAGCAAATATACAAAATTTTTATATCATTTTACTCAAAAAGTAGCACATGAAGGTATATTTTTTATTACATATTTGATTTAATCAGGCAGAAAATAGCCTATATGGAAATTTCATCGAACTGTAAATACGGGATCAAAACTATCGTATGCCCTTAAAGCTAGGGTCACACATCCACGATTTTTACTGCCGTCCTTGACAGGACCATTCCCGATTAAAATTTGTCAAAAGTCTGATCAAGATCCTGTGAATCGTGGATGGAAATTCGATTTGTATCTTTCGCCAGGTAAAATTCGACCGAGTCTGTCACGACTGCGTCCCGATTCTACCGAATGTAATCCGACAGAGATCAGATAGTGACAAGACAGTGAACCGACGCTGACGGAAGTTATCCGTTCGAAAACTGTCGGCATAATCGGGATGATCAGGTACTGTCGGAACGTAATCCTATCACGATCCGCTCTATCGCATTGCAAACGGCTTTGTCTGGTCTCAGTCGTATTGTATTCTGTTATTGTCGGGACTTCTCCAGATCAATCCCGTTCCACAGGACACCGTCCCGAATACACAGAACATTGTTAGGAATTCGATCCGATACAGCAGAATCTGTCACGACATAGGCACGATTGTAATCCGACTATAAAAAATCGGCTGAGTTTCCCCGAATGTTACGGGACGCACCTAACTGTCTGGGTGCTTTGCCGAACTATTCGGACCCTTCCCGAACAGTAGGAATCTGTTACGAACTAAAACGACTGCGTTCAGACAATAATAGGACATTCCAGATAATTGAGGATACTAATCCGACTTTTTCACTTTTCGTGTCGTATCGCTGTCTGATCTCAAACGGGAGCAATAATCGGCAATGTGTGAACCCCGCATTATATGCATGATCGAACCCCTTGATGGAAAACTGTAATTGTACATACATGTACATTGTATATGAATATATGCAAACTTAGCCTTCATGTTTTTTGAACATATGAACTCAAAATAATATAAGAATACTACGTTTTTTTTAACCCCAATTCAATCATGTGATAACTTATAAGAATACTACTTTGCTTTATACTCCAATTATGTGATAAGAATACTACGTTGTTTTATACCCCAATCATGTGATAAGAATACTACGTTGTTTTATACCCCAATCATGTGATAAGAATACTACGTTGTTTTACACCTCAATCATGTGATAAGAATACTACGTTGTTTTATACCCCAATCATGTGATAAGAATACTACGTTGTTTTATACCCCAACCATGTGATAAGAATACTACGTTGTTTTATACCCCAATCATGTGATAAGAATACTTCGTTGTTGTATACCCGAATCATGTGATATTGGTCAATGCGGTCAAATAATTTTGTTGTACAAGTCAGCATGAGCAAATGATGAGGTATCAAAACTACTGAAATTTTGTTATGTATCAATATTTTGAATAAAAGGAGGACATGCTGGCACCCTATATTTATGCGAACAAAATTTTTTTGTTATTGTATTAAAATATTGCTGTCCATTGTATTGTACATTGAATCTAACACAAAAATATGGCTGATTTACTATGCATGTATATATACATGGTATATAGATTAACAAATTAAAGTGCACATACATGTATGGTCAGTTTTGGTCAATGCGGTCAAATCATTTTGTTGTTCAAGTCAACATGAGGTATCAAAACTACTGAAATTGGATAATGAAAAACATCCAGGGGATACACCAGAGAGTGAGGAGAACTTGCTTCTTGCAAGACACTTTCTGTGAAAACAATTAGATATATGAAAACAACATTTTGTTGGGTTACACTAAAGACCTGAAAGTGGACCTGAAAAGACCTGAAAATATACGACTAAAATTATTCAAATTGCAATCTAACTTTTTTATTATGGGATGGAATTTCTTCAAGTTGGGATTTTATTAATTGTAAATGTCCATATTTCAGTAAAATTTAAATGTTTTAAATTAAAAACAAATGTTTGATGCCAAAAGTTGGACCTGAAGGGAGAAAGAAGGGACCTGAAAATCTATGGTTGGATATTTTTCAACTTTTGATTTTGTGAAACAAAAAGTTCAGTATAATGATAAAATAAAAATAAAATTATATGAAAAATATCGTTGGGGTGCGCAATTGATGCATTTGGAAAACAAGATTTGGCGCAAATGATACCCCTGGAAAAAAAAAACAGTAATTGGCGCAAAAGGACTGCTGCCATTATGTTCGTGTAACAAGATCTATAGATATAGTGATAATCCAATTAAAAGATTAAAGTGAATAGTTTATTTAGACTAATGATCCAATTACTGTCTAGTCTACAAAAGGTGTGAATTACAACCGGCACACGTTCGTGTAATTAAACATGGGCTAGGATGAAATTTGAAAAAAAAGCAGGACAGGATTTTGAGTAAAAAAAAAAGGCAGGATGAGTAACTTGGCAAAAAAAAAAGGCAGGATGACAATTGTTGTAAAAAAGTCAGGATAAGCTAAGAAAAAAAGGCAGGACCGAATAGACTGAAAAATAAAAAGGCAGGACACAATTTTTCATCCTAGCCCCCCCATAAAAATCAAATGGTAGCTCCCTTATGGGGAGGCAACACTATTATTTTCATTTTATAAATAAAAAAGTGTAAGACCTGCTTTAATATATTTTAATGCAGTTTAAGCAAGTTAATTGAATTAGTTTGAATAATTTCAACGGGCAATCTTTTTTTTTCTTTATGATGTCAGACCAAGATTCATCATCAACAAGGTATTTTGTATCCAAATATGTTCTTGTATAACAGTCAGGGGACTTACTTAAACAAGTGATTTTCTAAATCACTGATTCAAGTAACATTATTTCCATAATGGTTGGAAGTTAGAGTTGTCTTTCTTTAATAATCACCTATTTAAGTAGTACAAATCAATCACTAGAAGAAGTGATTTAATTTTATTGTAGCTTTAAATATAGAATACTAATGATCCAGGGACTAATTATGTTTCTAAACTTATCAGAACCAACATCTGTGTTGTCTAGGATGACCAGGTCATTTCAGGTGACGACCTTGTACTGATTCCAGGATAATAACATAAAAATCACTTGTTTAAGTATCAGACCTTTAAATTTCCTTCCCAAAAATCACTTCTTTAAGTATCATTCTTTAAATAACCCCAACTAATTTCAACACCCCCCGAACAGTGAAATTTTTATCCCGAACAGCAGAATTTTATTACATAATCTGAAAGATGAAACCTTGAACTTCACAGGAAAAATACTCCCACTGCTGTGAAAAATCTTTTAAGAAAGTATCAGTTCATTATGTAAAGCTATTATTATAGCATTTTTTCAACTAAAATAGAATTTTCAGCTGAATGATAGCATCAAAGGCATAAACCTTGCTACTTGAAAGAAGCAAAAAGTTCATATTTATTAATTTTACTAATTAAAAGATATTATTTAAACCTATGTGTTTAAAATTTTGAAAAAACTACAAAATCCCAATTTGTGACAAACCTCAAATTTGATACTCAAATAAGTGATTTAAAAATCACTTATTTCAGTAAGTCCCCTGACTGTATAAATATAGAGTCATTCGTTCTCTTCAATAGACTGACTTTTGTCTAAAGTAAAAACAAATAGAAAAAACAATGCGAGTTTAAATACATCTACCCCTATGATCCATTCATGTCTTTTATTTCCCCGACAAGGTCCGAATTTTGTAACTCATGCAACCATTATATTTTCGAAAAAATTATTTATCATTTTAATGACATATTATACCTTTTCTATAACAAAATTCATATTTCAAGGAGATTGATTGAAAACAGTTAAAGATCTTGAATAAATCTGACCGCAGTCTTTTCAAGCAATTTTTTTTTTTGTTATTAAATTTTCCGTTTAGGTCCGAGTTTTCACACCCCAACGATATTTTTCTTATAATTTTATTTTTATTTTATCATTATACTGAACTTTAAGTTTCACAAAATCTAAAGTTGAAAGATAACCATTGAATATTAAAAAAGTTATTGAAGT
This sequence comes from Mytilus edulis, assembly GCF_963676685.1. NCBI lineage: Eukaryota > Metazoa > Mollusca > Bivalvia > Mytilida > Mytilidae > Mytilus > Mytilus edulis. Next base: position 88,181,861 of record NC_092350.1, read on the forward strand.
TAGAATTAGTCCGACCATAGATTTCAGGTCCCTTCAGGTCTTTTCTTTTCTCCGTTTAAGTCCAACTTTTGGCATCAAAAATTTGTTTTTTATTTAAAACATTTAAATTATAATGAAAAATGGACATTTACAATTAATAAAATTCCAACTTGAAGAAATTCAATCCAATAATAAAACAAGTTATGCAATTTGAATAATTTTAGTCGTATTCTTTCAGGTCTTTTCAGGTCCACTTTCAGGTCTTTAGTGTAACCCCATTTTGTTTCATTTTTTTTTTTTTTTTTTTTTTTCATTTTTTACATGAGGCATTTGCCTCATTTGCCTCAATGTAGTACGGCCCTGCATACGTTGATAGTGGTTCTTCCCATGGATAGAAACAAGTGTTCAGACAAGCTTTTTATAAAAAAAAATACTTGTTTACAAAAAAGTGGACAAACAGCAGCGCCGCCTAGTGTCTAAAAACTATTGAACAGTTCAATGTTTTACTGTCTTCTAACTTTCAAATTTAGTTTCACAAATATTTTTACCTTGAAGAAAATAAAATTACTCAGTTAAATGTTCAATTGAAATTATCTTCTCAGTCATTGTTCCGAACATTAATACAAAGAAGGAGAGATATGGAAACCCGGAAATATGTCAAACTGTGTTCAAACTCAAGAATATTTTTAAAATCACCTAAAATGAATGTGTCATTTCTTCACCCGAGTCAGATATAACAGAAATATTAAAAACTTACCCTTTAAAGCCATTGAAATGACGTCTTCTTGGTGAAAAAGAATTGTTTGCAGTCTGTCGATAGCAGTTTAAATTCCGAGAAGAGCAGGAAGTTTTTGTCAAATCGAGACACTGAATAACGGTATTAGGACAAGTCGGACCAAGAAAACTCGGACCAGTTTTAAAGAAACTCGGATTAGGTTGACAGACAAATCGGACCAGTTTGAAACACTGATTGGACCGATTTAAAGGCAATTCTTTTCGAAAACAACTAGGAGCAATGGAAAACACTGATTGGGTCCATTTAAGAACATTTCTGAGTGGTTGATTCAGGGGGAGGGGGTACGCAGTGGCGGATCCAGCCATTTTAAAAAGGGGGAGGGTCCCAATCCAGAGTAAAAAAGGGGGGGGGGGTGTTCCAACTATATGATCCCATTCAAATGCATTGATCGGCCAAAAAAAAGAGGACCCCCCTGGATCCGCCACTGGTACGTCACGGTAGTACGACCCGGCCCACCGTTTCATTGTTTCGATTCGTCTTTTAAACAAGTGTGATTTGTCTTAAAACTAATCCGAGTTATCTTAAAAAGATTTTGACAAACTGTCAATGCTTTATACATAAATGTCTATATTATATAAATTATTATTATGAATTATTATATTATTATGTATTAATCAGTATTATAAAAAGATAAGTCAAACGGAACCATTGATTCACATGCCAATGAATATTGACTGATTGCTGCAATTCAGGAGGATCTTTTCCTTTGTCACCTCCGTGAGTGAGGGTCTGGAATGGGGGAGGGGTCATTCAGTATAAACAGGCAAAGTACCATCTGACTGGAACCACGCAAACTGCGTCACACCTGTATTAAAAAAAGGGGATAAACATAGCCCAGGTAACTACAGACCTATATCCTGAACATGCATAGCTTGCAAATTACTTGAACATAGTCTTGCGAGCAGCATGATGCATCATCTAGAAATCAATAACACACTTTATGAATTCAGTACAACATAGATTTAGGGCAAAGCGATCATGTGAGTCCAAGTTATCTCTCTGATTCATGAACTATCACAAAACAATGAGAAGAACATACAAACAAATCTCATAATCATGGATTTTACTAAAGCTTTTGACAACTGGGTACCACACAAAAGATTAATATACAAAATTAAATACTTTGGCATATCAGAACAAATGCTAAACTGGATAGAATACTTTCTTTTAAACAGAACTCGAACAGTACTTTAAGAAAACATGACTTTGCCATCTTCAAAAATACCAGTCATATCGGTATTCCCACAGGGTACAGTGCTAGGACCTATACGTTTCCCTATTTACATAAATGACCTTCAAGAATACATCCAGCATAGCAACATCAGACTCTTCGCAGATGATAGCTATAATTTACAGACAAATTAAATCCCCAAACGACTGCCTCAAGCTTCAAACCATTAAAGACTGGAACCTCCGACATAACTAAAACACCACTACAGAAACCTTCAAGGATTAACTCACTCACGATGTGCTCCTTGATACCTATCTACACCTGAACATGCTGAAGTAAACAGGCAATCATGATTTTATCTTAAATTAAAAGTAAAATAAAAAAAAATATGTAACGTGTCACCAGGCGTTTATATCTTAAACGAACGTTCCAATAAATACTTGGATCTAAGTTGTCCACACACAATACGGCAATATTAAAAACTACAACCATCTACGTTATGCACAATGAACTAAAATATACACACTGACTCTTTGTCGATATAAAGTAACAACGGACAATTATATATATACAAATATAGAACAATAAAACAGCCTGTCCGGAAGATGGGACGGTATGTCACTATATATATATAAGACAATGTGGCTGGTACAGCTTGTCCTCCGAATGGGACAGTCTGTTACTACTAGAAAGTGCAGCCTGGTACAACTTGTCCTCCGAGTGGGACAGTCTGTCACTACCAGACAGTGCGGTCTGGTACAACTTGTCCTCCGTCAATCATGTAAACGTGTACGTCCACTTTGTACCCAGGACAAAGTGTCCTGTGAATATAAAGGCTCTTCTAGCACTTAATATATCCGACGTACGCTCGGTTGAAGGCTGACAGCTCATTGACAGCCAACCGACAGCCTCGAGTGCCGTTTCTCAATCTCTTATATACACGTGGTCGATTTGATTATTTGCTGGATAGGGGTGTTCTCTATGTTACCCTTACGGAGCATAGAGAGTCCTTTACGATCACCCCTATAACTTTCGACCCGGCCACTTATTTTCCCGGCAAACATCTAAATCTATGTAACTCTCTCTCAAGCGTAAACCATGTATTGCTACACTTAGATTCTAATTCTAATGCAACAACGTTTGTAACGTTCATTTTGATTGGATAACGTCACTTTCTTACATGGCATCAATTGACAATTGATGCTATGGGACGTAAGCGCAAGCGCAGACGGCATTTGACAGATTTTAACGTTGTTTTCTGTCAGTTTCATTAGAATGGAGATAACAATATTGTATTTTAAGCTCCGACGGCATCAATTGGGGATTTGATGGTCGCAAATACCCTTTTACTGTCTCCGCTAACGCGTCGGTTTGATTTTAACATCATTTGATCAAGAGCTTACAGTATGAGCAGTGCTTTGATTTTTTGTTGATTCCTGCTTAGGACTTATATTTTGATTTTTGTCTTGCCCTTGGATTTTCTATTAATTACCTGAGGATTTGTCATGATATCCCTATCTGGCAAAGGTAGTGTATCACCCACGGCTAATCCTACAGGTGTTGATAGAGACGACCCGTCACTACGCCTGAATCATGTTCTTTGTTTTCAAAAACTTTTGGACGTACACCCTGAGAAGATATAAAACCTTGTCCATGTTGTATTGTGCTTTCGCTAAGAGATTGTATTTTTCTACTTATTTCAGCAATCTGATCGTCAACATTTGACATATTTATTGCAGTACAGTGTAATCAAAATGAAACAATTTATATTAAATAATACACTCGTGTTACAACTCAGCCGTGACTAACAACTACTAGTATGCCTCACGGTTCATTCACTTTAATCTTATGCATAAACACTCATGTCACTGACAATAAATTAAATGACAATCAATCAATAAATCAAATAGTATATAGACAACTTGAATCCCAACCGCTAGGCACCAAATATGTAACGTGTAACCAGGCGTTTATATCTTAAACGAACGTTCCAGTAAATACTTGCATCCAAATTGTCCACAAACAATACGGCAATATTAAAAACTACAACTATCTACGTTATGCACAATGAACTAAAATATACACACTGACTCTTTGTCGATATAAAGTAACAACGGACAATTATATATATACAAATATAGAACAATTAATAAAACAGCCTGTCCGCAAGATGGGACGGTATGTCACTATAAGACAATGTGGCTGGTACAGCCTGTCCTCCGAAAGGGACAGTCTGTTACTACTAGAAAGTGCAGCCTGGTACAACTTGTCCTCCGAGTGGGACAGTCTGTCATTACCAGACAGTGCGGTCTTGTACAACTTGTCCTCCGAGTGGGACAGTCTGCTATGTCAATCCTGTAAACGTGTACGTCCACCAGTACAAAGTGTCCCGTGAATATAAAGGCTCTTCTAGCACTTAATATATCCGACGTACGCTCGGTTAAAGGCTGACAGCTCATCGACAGCCAACCGACAGCCTCAAGTGCCGTTTCTCACTCTCTTATATACCCGTGGTCGATTTGATTATTTGCTGGATAGGGGTGTTCTCTATATGTTACCCGTACGGAGCATAGAGAGTCCTTTACGATCACCCCATTAACTTTCGACCCGGCCACTTATTTTCCCGCCAAACGTCTAAATCTATGTAAGTCTTTCTCAAGCGTAAACCATGTATTGCTACACTAAGATTCTAATTGATTGTAACTTTAACTACCAATAAACATTACAATTATATTAGGAAAATTAAATAAAAACAAAAAATCTTAAAATAAAGAAAAATTGTAAAAATTGATAATACATAATGTATATATAACAAAAAATATTTATTATGGAAAAAAAATAAAAATTGTCAATTTACGTTTACTAATATACTTAATAAATTATAAATTTCTAAACATTTACCAGAAATGCGCCGGAAATTAAACATCAGTATTTTGAGGGTTTTCTGAAACTGAAGAAGAGAAGAAAGAAAAAGAAGAAGACAAAGAACAGGGGGTGTCGTGTAAAACAACTAATCACTCAGTGACATATGTAATTTCAGAAGACAATTGGCAATGTTTTTTTTGCAGAATAGTATGTGCACTTTTCTTGTTGGCTTTATTTCAAGAAAAATATTATTGACCTGTTCTTTTGGTAAATACAGGATTTACACTTCCGAACACAAAAGTCTTAACACTTTCTGGTATGTCAAATCCTCCGTTTGCTAAGCAATTATCTCCTGGTAAAAGTTTCGTTAACAGTCGGTAATTTTCAGTGATTTTCTTGTTACTAGATCATCCACCCTCGCGTGCACCCAACCTTTAGACTGTATATAAGAGGGTGTATATGGGGTATACAGACAGAATAGAGAATAGTGGGGGATGGGGAGTAAAGAAAAGAGTAAAATAGGCAAAAAAATAACAAAAAAATAGAGAATAATATCTTAATGGGTGCTAAAATATAATGAATAACTGCAAAATTAAAAGAATTGGGTAAAAATATACTGATTACAGAAAAGAAAAATGTCCAGAATCCAGAAGTAATTGCAGAATAGCCATTCTCTTATTTTTAAAAGATAAAGAGTAACGAGCGAAAACATTAAAGAAAACAGAAATGAACCGGGATCCCAATCAACACCCTCATATATGTCATATAATGACACAGATAAACAAATCAAATGAACCGGGATCCCAATCAACACCCTCATATATGTCATATAATGACACTGATAAACAAATCAAATGAACCGGGACTCCCCATCCATACCCTCATATATGTCATATAATGACACAGATAAACAAATCAAATGAACCGGGACTCCCCATCCATACCCTCATATATGTCATATAATGACACAGATAAACAAATCAAATGAACCGGGATCCCAATCAACACCCTCATATATGTCATATAATGACACTGATAAACAAATCAAATGAACCGGGATCCCAATCAACACCCTCATATATGTCATATAATGACACTGATAAACAAATCAAATGAACCGGGACTCCCCATCCATACCCTCATATATGTCATATAATGACACAGATAAACAAATCAAATGAACCGGGATCCCAATCCACACCCTCATATATGTCATATAATGACACAGATAAACAAATCAAAAACTTCACAGCTACTTGACCAGGCTTCAGCACGGGTAAGTACATTCTAAGGTGTCTAACACAGTTAAAAAACAATGCTACAAAAAACTTACCCTGTCACAGAAATATGTAACTTTACCCTGTCACAGAAATATGTAACTTAAATTTACACTATCACAGAAATATGTAACTTTACGCTGTCACAGAAATATGTAACTTTATGCTGTCACAGAAATGTGTAACTTTACGCTTCAACAGAAATATATAACAGGCTATTATTTGAACTTGGAATTATTTTTAATTGTGGAATTTGCCTAATTTCTTGTGCTTGAAATTTTTAATAAATTCCATGTTTATTTGGTATCATAATGTTTGAGCAGTAATCCTTTCACTTTCGATACAATGTATTTTGTATAGATAGTGTTGTGCGCGGCACAGTACATTCTATTGAAAATGTACCATCTTTTTTGTAAAAGAAAGTGTTGTGCGCAGCACAGGACATTCAAGTACAGAATAAACATGGAATTTATTAAAAATTTCAAGCAGAAGAAATTATACAAATTCCATAATTAAAAATAATTCCAAGTTCAAATAATAGCCTGTTATATGTAACTTTACGCTGTAACAGAAATGTGTAATTTTACGCTGTCACAGAAATATGTAACTTTACGCTGTCACAGAAATATGTAACTTTACGCTGTGACAGAAATATGTAAGTTTACGCTATCACAGAAATGTGTAATTTTACACTGTCACAGAAATAAGTAACTTTACGCTGTCACAGAAATGTGTAATTGTACTCTGTCACAGAAATATGTAACTTAACGCTGTCACGGAAATATGTAACTTTACACTGTCACAGAAATATGTAACTTTATGCTGTCACAGAAATATGTTACTTTCCGCTGTCACAGAAATATGTAACTTTACGCTGTCACAGAAATGTGTAATTTTACACTGTCACAGACATATGTAACTTTACGCTGTGACAGAAATATGTAAGTTTACGCTATCACAGAAATGTGTAATTTTACACTGTCACAGAAATAAGTAACTTTACGCTGTCACAGAAATGGGTAATTTTACACTGTCACAGAAATATGTAACTTTACGCTGTGACAGAAATATGTAACTTTACGCTGTGACAGAAATATGTAAGTTTACGCTATCACAGAAATGTGTAACTTTACGCTGTGACAGAAATATGTACGTTTACGCTATCACAGAAATGTGTAATTTTACTCTGTCACAGAAATATGTAACTTAACGCTGTCACGGAAATCTGTAACTTTACACTGTCACAGAAATATGTAACTTTACACTGTCACAGAAATATGTAACTTTACGCTGTCACAGAAATATGTAACTTTCCGCTATCACAGAAATATGTAACTTTAAGCTGTCACAGAACTCATCAACCCTATCACAGATCTACATATATAAATGCACCATGTCACAAAAATATGTAACTACTCTGTAATAAAAATGTAAATTTACGCGGTCACAAAAATATGTAACTACATTTGTATACCATAACACAATGTTACAACAATATGAAACTTGTTATAATAATAATAATAATAATAATAATAATAATAATAATAATAATAATAATAATAATAATAATAATAATAATAATAATAATAATAATAATAATAATAATGATAATAATAATAATAATAATAATAATAATAATAATAATAATAATAATAATAATAATAATAATAATAATAATAATAATAATAATAATAATAATAAAAATAATAATAATAATAATAATAAATTATTTATTTAAAGAGGGTAACTCAATTAGAAATAGTCTAATTTTCATTGAGGCCCTCAAACAAAATACATGCATACAGTTAACATTCATACATTAAATTACAATATATATTACTAGTATCTACACAATTCAATCATTGAAATACAGTGGAGATCAGTTCTAACCCCTCATAAATTCTGTCAGAATCTGTCAGGAGAACTGTTCTAGAACAGTATGTAGAACTGTCAGCCTGACACCTTTTAGTTAGTTCTAGGTTAGAACTGTTCTAGCTAGAACTGATTTGGTCAGTTCTAGCTAGAACTGATTTGGACAGTTCTAGCTAGAACTGATCCTGACAGTTCTACCCTAGAACAGTTTTAGACATTTCTAGCTAGAACTGACCAAAGCTTTGGTCAGTTCTACTTCTAGAACAGTTCTGCGGTTATAATTGATTACAAATTCTACGGCCAGAATTGATTTATAAATTCTACGGCTAGAATTGATTTATAAATTCTACGACTAGAATTGATTTATAAATCCTACAGCTAAAATTGATTTATAAATTCTACGGCTAGAATTGATTTGGTTTAAATTTAAGAACTCTTTGTCTAAATATAAAGGCTTCTGCAAAATAGCGATTAATATTATAAAGAGTTTTGCTATTTTGCCGGTTTTAACCCCGCCATATTCTGCATGTATGTGACTGTTCCAAGTCAGGAGCCTGTTATTCAGTGATTTTCTTTTGTTGATGTGTTACATAAATTATATGTGTTTTTCTTTCATTTTTTGAACATTAATTAAGCCGCTAATATTGGGGGGGGGGGGCATTATTATTTCATTTATTTTACATTTGTCATTCGGGGAGTCAGGATGACTCGTTTTACATAACAAAATTATCTGACCTTAATGTAATACGTTATTCCGGCCCAAACCACCAGGGACGGATCCAGCAGTTTAAAAAAAAAGGGGGGGGGGAGGGGGTCCAACTAAAATTTATTGTCCTCATTCAAATGCATTGATCGTCCATAAAAAGGGTCCTGTACAGTAATTCAGTTATAATTTTAGGTCAAGAGGGACTGAAATATATACAAGTTATAGCAATATTGGAAAACAATGACCTAAAAATTTTGTTCGCATGAATTTATAGTGCCAGCATATCCTCTTTGTATTCAAAGTATTGAATCGTAAACAAATATCAGTAGTTTTCATACTTCAGACTGAGTCGTGTAATAAAATCTTTTGACCGCATCAATCTAAACTGACCTTATTTGCTCTTTCGTTCTGCAAATCTATATACAGTGGAGATCAGTTCTAACCTCTCATTAAATCTGTCAGAATCTGTCAGGAGAACTGTTCTAGGACAGTACGTAGAACTGTCAGCCTGACACCTTCTAGTCAGTTCTAGGTTAGAACTGTTCTAGCTAGAACTGATTTGGTCAGTTCTACCTAGAACTGATTTGGACAGTTCTTCCTAGAACTGATTTGGACAGTTCTACCTAGAACTGATCCTGACAGTTCTACCCTAGAACAGTTTTAGACAGTTCTACTTCTAGAAAAAGTTCTGCGGTTAGAATTGATTACAAATTCTACGGCCAGAATTGATTTATAAATTCTACGGCTAGAATTGATTTATAAATTCTACGGCTAGAATTGATTTATAAATTCTACGGCTAGAATTGATTTATAAATTCTACGGCTAGAATTGATTTACAAATCCTACAGCTAAAATTGATTCATAAATTCTACGGCTAGAATTGATTTGGTTTAAATTTAAGAACTCTTTGTCTAAATATAAAGGCTTCGGCAAAATAGTGATTAATATTATAAAGAGTTTTGCTATTTTTGCCGGTTTTAACCCCGCCATATTCTGCATGTATGTGACTGTTCCAAGTCAGGAGCCTGTTATTCGGTGATTTTCTTTTGTTGATGTGTTACATAAATTATTTGTTTTTCTTTCACTTTTTAAACATAAATTAAGCCGTTAATATTGGGGGGGGGGCATTATTATTTCATTTGTTTTACATTTGTCATTCGGGGAGTCAGGATGACTCGTTTTACATAACACAATTATTTGACCTTAATGTAATACGTTATTCCGGCCAAAACCACCAGGGACGGATCCAGCAATTTAAAAAAAAGGGGTGGGTGGTCCAACTTAAATTTATTGTCCTCATTCAAATGTATTAATCGTCCATAAAAAGGGTGCTGTACAGTTATTCAGTTATAATTTTAGGTCAAGAGGGACTGTAATATATACAAGTTATAGCAATATTGGAAAACAATGACCTCAAAATTTTGTTCGCATGAATTTATAGTGCCAGCATATCCTCTTTTTATTCAAAGTATTGAATCGTAAACAAATATCAGTAGTTTTCATACATGTACTTCAGACTGAGTAGTGTAATAAAATCTTTTGACCGCATCAATCTTAACTGACCTCATTTGCTCTTTCTTTCTGCAAATCTATATAGCTGTACAGCAATTCAGTTATAATTTTAGGTCAAGAGGGACTGTAATATACAAGTTACAGCAATATTGGAAAACAATGACTTCAAAATTTTGTACGCATGAATTTATAGTGCTAGCATGTCCTCTTTTTATTCAAAGTATTGAATCGTAAACAAATATCAGTAGTTTTCATACTTCAGACTGAGTCGTGTAATAAAATCTTTTGACCGCATCAATCTAAACTGACCTTATTTGCTCTTTCGTTCTGCAAATCTATATAGCTGTACAGTAATTCAGTTGTAATTTTAGGTCAAGAGGGACTGTAATATATACAAGTTATAGCAATATTGGAAAACAATGATCTCAAAATTTTGTTCGCATGAATTTATAGTGCCAGCATGTCCTCTTTTTGTTCAAAGTATTGAATCGTAAACAAATATCAGTAGTTTTCATACTTCAGACTGAGTCGTGTAATAAAATCTTTTGACCGCATCAATTTAAACTGACCTTATTTGCTCTTTCTTTCTGCAAATCTATATAGCTGTACAGTAATTCAGTTATAATTTTAGGTCAAGAGGGACTGTAATATACAAGTTACAGCAATATTGGAAAACAATGACATAAAAATTTTGTTCACATGAATTTATAGTGCCAGCATGTCCTCTTTTTATTCAAAGTATTGAACCGTAAACAAATATAAGTAGTTTGCATACATGTACTTCAGACTGAGTCGTATAATAAAATCTTTTGACAGCATCTATCTAAACTGACCTTATTTGCTCTTTCTTTCTGCAAATCTATAAAGCTGCACAGTAATTCAGTTATAATTTTAGGTCAAGAGGGACTGTAATATACAAGTTTCAGCAATATTGGAAAACAATGACCTCAAAATTTTGTTCGCATGAATTTGTAGTGCCAGTATATCCTCTTTTTATTCAAAGTATTGAATCGTAAACAAATATCAGTAGTTTTCATACTTCAGACTGAGTTGTATAATAAAATCTTTTGACCGCATCAACCAAAACTGACCATATTTGCTTTTTTTTATGTGAGTCTATATAGTTGCACAGTACTTCAGCATGTTCAGTTATATTTTTTTTTACTGTAGTATATATAAATAACTGCAATATTGGAAATTGAACAAACATCAGTAGTTTTCATACCTCAGACTAACTCATGTAACAAAAAATATGTGTCTGCATCAATCAAAACTGACCATATTTGACAGCATCAACCAAATCTGACCATATATGACTGCATCAGCCAAAACTGATCATTTTGCTTTTTTTAATGTAAAAATGTGCGACGCGGGTTTTTTAATAGTGTGCACCACATTTTTTATGTTATTTCGAATAGACAGAAAAAAATGATAAGTCATTTCTTATAATTTAATTCTAAATTCCATTTTAAACCTTGCCAAACCATGAAAAAACGTTGATGACATTACAGTCACATGACTAACTTATGTCTATGGGCGCTGATAACACAAAACGACAGAAGACCTGTGACATCCAAACTTAAATTATTAAATAATGAACCGTCACAAAAAGTGACTTTTTAAGTCAGTAGTTCATGATGTTTTTTTTTTAAACAAAACTATTTAACGGCATCATCCAACACTCACATCACTGATTCATATACTTTATTTCAAAATTAAAGTACATGTATGAGAAGTTCTCTTCTTGCAATGGAAAGGTATACTGACTTTACTGTTAATATAATTTGAAGAAGGAAAATCATTGGTTTTGTTTGTAGCCTTACGTCCAGTGGCAAATATTTCATTCATTTTTAGATCGAGTATATTTTTTCTGACGTTCCAGACTCCCAGATATTATTCATTATCGTTATGGGTTAGTTTGGAAACGAGATAATGCAAATCTGAGACCTCAGTGCAAATGTACATAGTTTTCTTGCGTTTAACAACACTGCATGTGTTCATTCACTATGATATCCCATAATTCATCCACTGTACAATTTTAGTTTGAACATTTGTCAAAACAGAATCTTAAATCATGAATGTAAATCCAAGGCAAACAAGGTAAATTAAGATTAAATTTACTTGAATTAAATGCAGAGTTATATTTACGAAGAGACTGTTAAAAACGGGGAACGAAGAAACGTAAACAATGATGTTTCATTTGCAATCTCATAAAAATATTTCTCCGATGAGTTGGATAACCTCCTATCCACTTCGATATTTGTACATGTAACTTTTGATCAGTAAAAAATATAGAAACATCTGCTATTATATATAGTAAAGTAATTGGAACTGATTTTTTCTTCTAAATTCTAAATTGCCCTTTCTGCAGTGACGTCATTTAGAACTGTTCTACAGTCCTGACTGATTTAGTCAGTTCTGCTGACAGTTCTACGGTTAGAATTGATTTGGTCAGTTCTACCTAGAACAGTTTTAGACAGTTCTACCCTAGAACTGATCCTGACAGTTCTAGGGTAGAACTGTCACTGATTTAGTCAGTTCTACCTAGAACTGATCCTGACAGTTCTACCTAGAACAGTTCTAGGGTAGAACTGTTCTAGCTATTCCATGCTGAATTATTGGTTTATTCATCGCTAGTTCCAGAGTCTCAGTAGTTATTTTTTACCAGGTTTTCAGAGTTCAGAGTTCTCATTGCTATTCACAGCAATCGTGCGTTGTGTGATCAGATGCATCACACAGTGTCAGTAACAAGAGGCCATTCAGTCAGGCTCTTGTTACACAACATCACAAGTCACCTTGTTTTTCCGATGACAGATTCTTGAGATATTCTTCCGCATGCGGTAACACACTTTTTCTGTACGTGTGTATAAATATTAAAGATTTTTTACTTCATTTATGTTGCTAACGAGTTTAACAACATTTTCATATCATTAATTTATGTTAAAAAAATGTATTTTTAGGAGTATCCATTTGAAATGAATAAGAACAAGTGATAAGGCATGTAATTTTGCACTCGATAATGTCCGCGTATTTATTATTATCATGTTTATAGATCGGTTACAATATCAAAAAGAATGTTACGTAATGGAAATTTAGGCGACAGCAATACACATGAATGCCCTCACGGTCATCCGATGTAAAATGAATAGAAAAGTTGTTCATGAAGATATCATTAGATAAACAAACACACGGACCTATTTTTGTTTTTCTCTTTTTGATTTCTCATTCAATGACCAGTGACGGAACCAGAATTTTTGAAAATGATGAAGCTGCGTTTGTTGGTTCTATAAGCAGTTTGATTAAGAGGGAATCTGGACTAAGTTTTGCCAAAACTCCCTGCTAATTCAAAAAACAAATACAAGATAAGAGGTGGCGGGAAAATATATTCGTCATCAGTCAATATAATCTGAATAGACGCATATATAATGTGTTGACCTTGTCAAAAGTCTATAATTCATAAATGCAATTCGGCGCATCCAAAACCATATGTTATGAATATGTATGCAAGATATGGCGACCTATGAAATGACCCGCTTGGTGCAATGAAAGAGAGCATTACATAAAGAAGGCCGTTAGTGCTCTCGTTTGAATTGTTTTACATTATCTTTTCGGGGCCTTTTATTGTTGACTATGCGGTATGGGCTTTGCTCATTGTTGAAGGCTGTATGGTGACCTAAAGCTGTTAATTTCTGTGTCATTTTGGTCTCTTGTAGAAAGTTGTCTCATTGGCAATAATACCACGTCTTCTACTTTTATATCAACTTATTTTCCGTTCACATTTTCCGTAAAGATATGAGGTTGCATTTTGTTTTTTACATGTAGCTTTTTTTGCTTCGAAATACAGGACAGAGCTTTTAGTTTCAGTCGATATACACGCCATCTTGAAATAATTACTTGTCACATATAAATTCTGTTTGTTTGCTTCATGATGTGGCTGATATTCAGCAACAACTATTGGCTTAAATGAGATAAATAATTACAGACTGTTCTCTTCTGAGGATATTAAGCCATCAAATGCCGAAAAATTAACTATGTGTATTACATTTCAGATCAAATGTTATTAATTCATGGTAGTTTTATTATGCATATATATTACACACTGAAATTGAAAATTGAAATATCAATCATTAATACGTCTTTATTTGCATTGCTAAACTGCAATATACACGATTTGTTTGCTAAAATATGTTCCAACCCCCGGAACCCCCCCCCCCCCCTTGGATCCGCCACTGATATTACCTTGAAAAAGCGATTAGTTCAGAGCTTTTTAGAAAGCTAAAACTTATAATTTTCTTAATTTTTAAAGTGTATATCACTGATGCATTTGTTTTGATCTGTGTCAAAAAAGCTTTTACCAGAACGTAATAGGTGTTTGCACATAACGTAATAGGTGTTTGGACATAACGTAATAGGTATTTGCACATAACGTAATAGATGTTTGGACATAATGTAATAGATGTTTGCACATAACTTACATGATGTTTGCACATAATGTAAGCGGTATTTGCACATAACGTAATAGTTTTTGCAAATAATGATGTAGTTGTTATACATAACTTAATAGGTATTTGCACATAACGCAATAGGTGTTTGCACATAAGGTAAACGATGTTTGCACCTAAAGCAACGATGTTTGCACATAAGGTAAACTATGTTTGCACATAGGGTAAACGATGTTTGCACCTAAAGCAACGATGTTTGCACATAAGGTAAACTATGTTTGCACATAGAGTAAACGATGTTTGCACCTAAAGCAACGATGTTTGCACATAAGGTAAATGAGAATTGCACAAAACGTATAAGTTGTTTGCACATAATGTAAAAGGCATTTGCACATGACGTAATGAATGCTCACAGAGAGTATCAATTGTTCGGCAAAACGCATAGGAACTATACCATAATGTGTTGTGTTATTCACTCGAGATTCATATGTATTAACACAACATAACGCCATAAGACTATAATACCATGAGGTTTACATAGAACAAAGGTGTATCAAAACAAAACCTATAGAGAATTCGCCATAACAATCACAGTTGCAACAGGACGCTATTTTTAACTGACTTACATAAAAGAAGAATAGATAGAACATAGATAAAATATGAGAGAATGTAAAGGTGGTTGATCATAAAGTTTCGAAGTATTCACAGAATATATAGTAGTATAAGCATGATGTAATGCCTATTGTACACAACAAACTTCAGCAATGACAAATCATACAACTGTTTGACCAAACAAATAACTAATTTGACATAACACAGAGATGTTGTGTCATGAAATACAGACATTTGCACATAACATAAAAAAGAAACGACAGAACGTAAAGACAAAGCGACAGAACACATTGAATATTTACACTATAAGACAGTTCCAGCTTTCCATATAACAGCGTTAAATACATGTACTATAAGCATAAACAGGAGCAGTTTCATCATTGGACATATGTACTATTTTGTATAAAAATTTAATCCTGCTATCTATGATGAGTTTATTAAATAGCTTCAGACTAAGTTAAAAAAGAAACATGTATTACTGATATGCATTTCTGTCATGTTTTAGTGCATCAAAACAAAGTAAATAATGTTAGACTATGGAAAACCTGACTAAATTACATTATGTGTAAAACAAGGAAAAGTAAGGAAATTGGAAAAAGAGGAATTAAATGAACTTAAATCTAAAAATCCTGTGCTTACAATCAATATATAAGACACATACTATTCATTTGAAGCTGCCAGTGCGCAAATGTCTACTTATAGAAAATGTTATTTATACTTATTTAAAAAACACTATCGTATACAGGAACTCAAAGCCAAGATAATATTTCAATCATGTTAAAGAGCCAAAAAAAAGTAAAATTTATATATATAACTTTTTTGACAACAGATTAAAAAACAAAACAAGGCAAAAATGTTTAAAAAAGGGAAACCAATCCTTATTTAGATTAATCTCAGAAATGTTCCTTATCATGCAGATTTAAAATTTAGTCTAGTGAGTAGCAAATCTATATATCGAGAATGAATTTGCAATTTAAACTTACATTATGATGCACAGTTTTTTTTTCATTGATAACATTGAAATGTAATATATATGTTGTTTACGTTGTAATATTATCGTTTTTATTCATATATGGCAGGGTGATTTATATCATTTGTTTAATCTTATGATATTTTACACTTGCTGATGCATATATAGGTCCAATTATTTACACGCTTTTACAACTTAGAGATTTTATCTATAATAACGAGATTCCCCTGTCAACTTTAACAAAGCTTTTACTGATATAAAATATTTAGATACTTAATTCTGCATATTAGATTCAGTGTTAGAAATGACATGTTTTTTTCATTTATACGATGATGAATAAGCGATTTTCCTATATTCTTTGGACATGGCGATAATTAAACCTTATGTTTACCAACACAAATTATATTGTGTTTCTCAGTGCACTGAATAAGAGTGTTTTTTTTCTAACTTTATCCTTTATTCACTCTCTCTGTTATGAAAAAAATCTGCACAATTGTTCGAGACGGAAAATTATGTAAGTTACTAATGTTAAAAACCTTGAATTTTTATACAAAAAATTAAGATAGTTTTTTCAAACATTTTGGGAGATAGAAGGTGAATATATAAGCTTGGAACTTCTGGCAATTATTTTTTTTAGATTCCAGTAAAATAAGTGACAGTGTCATCTCAAAATGTGCAATAATGTTCAATTTACTTGATACAGATATTTGACAACATATCTTGTTTTTATTTGAAAGTGTCAAATTTGAAACGATTAATATTTCACAAGCTCTGACTGAAATGATTAGGAGGGATAAGGAAAGATTGAAATGACGGGTTGAGAAGCGGAAGTTTAAGGAAGGAATGCGGGGATCGTGGATCTGAGAAGGGAGGCTGGGTCAGAATTGGAAAAACTGTAAAACTTGTGAAAATTATGCAATAAGCCTGGAAAAAATGAACAACGTTCTTAAGGCGAAGTGTACGTAATTAAACTACACAACATTCTTTTTTTAATTTCACATAAGAATTCTGGTTGTAAAGTTACTCCAGAAAATAAAATAAAAAAATGGGAAACTATTTTCGTTTTTGAGACATGAGCCGTTGAAATTAATAGCTTGATACGCCAATAAATATTTTCTGCATATTTTCATCTTAGTCATTTCTGCATGGTGTTATTCTGAGGATTTGCACACAATATCTTCTACATTATAAACCTAATTCATTAGTAATGTTTACACACATGCTCGTGATGCAACTCTGCATCAAAATATTTCAGTTACATCAGAAAATATTTGTTTGTTCCATGCATTGTTTGTTAAAAATCCACATACACGGATTTAAACAATAAGCATAATGCATACTCTGGCTCTTCAACTATTTCGGTTCTTATACATCCGTGGCTTTCAAATGTTTGGCTTTTAATGTTCTATATCAAGGTCAAGCAAGAAAAGCGCTTCGGACGCTTGAGATTTAAAACGTGTTGATTTCATTTGATATTCAGAATTTTTTAGGCCGTAATGAGGTTAAAGAGAAGGACTTGCTTATACATTTTAACAAAATAGAAAAGATCAGAGTATTTGGTATAACTTCCAGTCGCAGATATTTCATACATATTCAAGATGAAAACATACACCTAATATGATACTTTTGAGTTCGACGTACCTAGTAGTGCATTACGACAGAAACGTACCCAGTACTGTTATACAATAACATTGTGCATAGGGAAATGATTTAGCAATGTATACAGTGTAATCCTTTTAAATTAACTGGTGTAAAATTAATCATATAAGAATGTACCAAAGGCGACCTTATGAGAATGTATCATGTACGATGCTTTTAAAATTTACCTAATAACATGTTTTAAGAATTTACTCAGTTTAAATTTAAACGATGTTTGCACCTAAAGCAACGATGTGTGCACATAAGGTAAACTATGTTTGCACATAGGGTAAACGATGTTTGCACCTAAAGCAACGATGTTTGCACATAAGGTAAATGAGAATTGCACAAAACGTATAAGTTGTTTGCACATAATGTAAAAGGCATTTACACATGACGTAATGAATGCTTACAGAGAGTATCAATTGTTCGGCAAAACGCATAGGAACTATACCATAATGTGTTGTGTTATTCACTCGAGATTCATATGTATTAACACAACATAACGCCAAAAGACTATAATACCATGAGGTTTACATAGAACAAAGGTGTATCAAAACAAAACCTATAGAGAATTCGCCATAACAATCACACTTGCAACAGGACGCAATTTTTAACTGACTTACATAAAAGAAGAATAGATAGAACATAGATAAAATATGAGAGAATGTAAAGGTGGTTGATCATAAAGTTTCGAAGTATTCACAGAATATATAGTAGTATAAGCATGATGTAATGCCTATTGTACACAACAAACTTCAGCAATGACAAATCATACAACTGTTTGACCAAACAAATAACTAATTTGACATAACACAGAGATGTTGTGTCATGAAATACAGACATTTGCACATAACATAAAAAAGAAACGACAGAACGTAAAGACAAAGCGACAGAACACATTAAATATTTACACTATAAGACAGTTCCAGCGTTCCATATAACAGCGTTAAATACATGTACTATAAGCATAAACAGGAGCAGTTTCATCATTGGACATATGTACTATTTTGTATAAAAATTTAATCCTGCTATCTATGATGAGTTTATTAAATAGCTTCAGACTAAGTTAAAAAAGAAACATGTATTACTGATATGCATTTCTGTCATGTTTTAGTGCATCAAAACAAAGTAAATAATGTTAGACTATGGAAAACCTGACTAAATTACATTATGTGTAAAACAAGGAAAAGTAAGGAAATTGGAAAAAGAGGAATTAAATGAACTTAAATCTAAAAATCCTGTGCTTACAATCAATATATAAGACACATACTATTCATTTGAAGCTGCCAGTGCGCAAATGTCTACTTATAGAAAATGTTATTTATACTTATTTAAAAAACACTATCGTATACAGGAACTCAAAGCCAAGATAATATTTCAATCATGTTAAAGAGCCAAAAAAAAGTAAAATTTATATATATAACTTTTTTGACAACAGATTAAAAAACAAAACAAGGCAAAAATGTTTAAAAAAGGGAAACCAATCCTTATTTAGATTAATCTCAGAAATGTTCCTTATCATGCAGATTTAAAATTTAGTCTAGTGAGTAGCAAATCTATATATCGAGAATGAATTTGCAATTTAAACTTACATTATGATGCACAGTTTTTTTTTCATTGATAACATTGAAATGTAATATATATGTTGTTTACGTTGTAATATTATCGTTTTTATTCATATATGGCAGGGTGATTTATATCATTTGTTTAATCTTATGATATTTTACACTTGCTGATGCATATATAGGTCCAATTATTTACACGCTTTTACAACTTAGAGATTTTATCTATAATAACGAGATTCCCCTGTCAACTTTAACAAAGCTTTTACTGATATAAAATATTTAGATACTTAATTCTGCATATTAGATTCAGTGTTAGAAATGACATGTTTTTTTCATTTATACGATGATGAATAAGCGATTTTCCTATATTCTTTGGACATGGCGATAATTAAACCTTATGTTTACCAACACAAATTATATTGTGTTTCTCAGTGCACTGAATAAGAGTGTTTTTTTTCTAACTTTATCCTTTATTCACTCTCTCTGTTATGAAAAAAATCTGCACAATTGTTCGAGACGGAAAATTATGTAAGTTACTAATGTTAAAAACCTTGAATTTTTATACAAAAAATTAAGATAGTTTTTTCAAACATTTTGGGAGATAGAAGGTGAATATATAAGCTTGGAACTTCTGGCAATTATTTTTTTTAGATTCCAGTAAAATAAGTGACAGTGTCATCTCAAAATGTGCAATAATGTTCAATTTACTTGATACAGATATTTGACAACATATCTTGTTTTTATTTGAAAGTGTCAAATTTGAAACGATTAATATTTCACAAGCTCTGACTGAAATGATTAGGAGGGATAAGGAAAGATTGAAATGACGGGTTGAGAAGCGGAAGTTTAAGGAAGGAATGCGGGGATCGTGGATCTGAGAAGGGAGGCTGGGTCAGAATTGGAAAAACTGTAAAACTTGTGAAAATTATGCAATAAGCCTGGAAAAAATGAACAACGTTCTTAAGGCGAACGACGTAATTAAACTACACAACATTCTTTTTTTAATTTCACATAAGAATTCTGGTTGTAAAGTTACTCCAGAAAATAAAATAAAAAAAATGGGAAACTATTTTCGTTTTTGAGACATGAGCCGTTGAAATTAATAGCTTGATACGCCAATAAATATTTTCTGCATATTTTCATCTTAGTCATTTCTTCATGGTGTTATTCTGAGGATTTGCACACACTATCTTCTACATTATAACCCTAATTCATTAGTAATGTTTACACACATGCTCGTGATGCAACTCTGCATCAAAATATTTCAGTTACATCAGAAAATATTTGTTTGTTCCATGCATTGTTTGTTAAAAATCCAAATACACGGATTTAAACAATAAGCATAATGCATACTCTGGCTCTTCAACTATTTCGGTTCTTATACATCCGTGGCTTTCAAATGTTTGGCTTTTAATGTTCTATATCAAGGTCAAGCAAGAAAAGCGCTTCGGACGCTTGAGATTTAAAACGTGTTGACTTCATTTGATATTCAGAATTTTTTAGGCCGTAATGAGGTTAAAGAGAAGGACTTGCTTATACATTTTAACAAAATAGAAAAGATCAGAGTATTTGGTATAACTTCCCGTCGCAGATATTTCATACATATTCAAGATGAAAACATACACCTAATATGATACTTTTGAGTTCGACGTACCTAGTAGTGCATTACGACAGAAACGTACCCAGTACTGTTATACAATAACATTGTGCATAAGGAAATGATTTAGCAATGTATACAGTGTAATACTTTTAATTAACTGGTGTAAAATTAATCATATAAGAATGTACCAAAGGCGACCTTATGAGAATGTATCATGTACGATGCTTTTAAAATTTACCTAATAACATGTTTTAAGAATTTACTCAGTGCAATGCACAGCGATTATTCATAATGTATTGCTACACGGGTTTACTTAACGTAGTGCCGTACGAATATTGCCTCTTCATATTTATATAATATTTAAAAAAAAAAGGAGATATGGTATGACTTCCAATGAGACAACTACCCGCCACTGGTTAACTCAAGTCGATGTAAGCAAACACTATAAACAACCATACTGTGTTCAACAATTGAAGGAAAAAACATAATGTGTAGGCCACAAAAGACTCAGCTGACAAAATCAACGGCCTTACATAAAGATATTTACGGAAAACAAATACCATGTTGTGAAGTGACATAATTAAACCAGTGTGAATAACAACCAGTAAACCACCAGTCCTATAATATAAGAATTTGGAGTTTCATATCATTTACATTCAACGTTTGTGTTTGTGTGTGGTGGTGGTTGGGGGGGGGGGGGGGGTTTCAACACTGATAATAAAAAAGAAATATTCGATAAAAAACGTTGATTATAAATGATATGAAACTCCAAAGTCTTTTATTATTAGACTAGTAAACTACAGGCTTTTCAATTATTGTATGATCATGAACTATGTGAAAGCATAGATCTGACCGAGTGCGAGATCCTCATGGATAATCATTGAGGTCGTTAAACTTCCCTTGCAGAAGACTTTGGTTAAATTAAAAAAAAAAAAATCTTGGTTAAATTAAAAAAAAAGAATCTTTAAAATGCTATCGCATTGTAATAGTCTGAACTCATTTCACCTCTCATTCCAGTGAATATTAAATTACAGTTACAAGTGTAACAAACTTTCCTGACCTCTTTTCTTTAAAGGGGCACTAGCTGCCAAATTCATGTTCACCGATTTGACTTAAATTCTAATATTTTATTTATAACAATGTAAAACATTTCTCCAAACTATCAAAAGTATAAAATAAACAATTTACAGGACATGGTCTCAAAAAAATGTAGCTTCGTTTCGTGAGAATTTTAGCCAAGACGCCATCTAATTAACTATCGAGTTGACCTTCTATGACCATATAAGCGATGTAAACATAAACATAGATATAAATAGATTAAGCAACATGTGCAATTGGATTTTTAAAAGTCTGTTAAATTTTGTATTATTGATTCAAAATTTTTACCTTTATAAGAATGACTTTTTGTAGATCGAATCAGTTAATCAAATTATTCACCTTTGTTTCACTTTCAATGTTGACATTATTTTCCTTTGAATAACCGTACACGGACATTGCATGCGTTTTTTTTTATCTCTTTCTACAGGGTTAAATTGGGGTTCACATGAATACGGGTTTAATAAGGTCGACTTATTCACTTGCAAGTGATAAACTCAAAATCAATGTTTATGAGATTAATTTGACAAGATCGAACCATTTTAGCTGATAAAAGCAAATTATTATTTCACTATTTCATTTTCATTAATGATTGAACAAAATAAATCGTACTTTTAATTTTTTATATATATCGTAGCTAGTGCTCCTTTAACCTTAATACTATATTTTATTCATTCGTAATCTTGAATTCAGACTTGAGACTTGAGAATAAAATAATGTTACTTCAAAATTATATTCTCTATTTTTGAATGATGCACACAGGCACAACAAAAAAAAAAACAGATTTCGCTATATATCTCTTCGAAATTGGAATTTGATAAAGAAGAAATGACATGTTATATTTTTTTATCATACATGTGTACTTTCAATTTCAATTTGGTTCTAAATTAAGATTTAGCTTTCCCATAAATTGCGGACGGAATAGAAGACACCTGTTTATTTTCTGCATGCATATGTAGAAAAAGTTGAAAACTGGGAGATTAATGACATAGTTTTACTCTAAGATACATGTTAGAGTGAGACAAGTTTTAAGTTACTGAGTAATTTTTTGGGCCTAATTTGTTTACTTTTTGTTTGTTTTCCGACTTTCAGCGGTTCTTCCAACTTGTAAGTGTTGCATTATTGTGGTCAAATTATTCTCTTGGTATCGTCTTTTTTTTATATGAATATATATCATGTCCTAAAATTTTCAATTGTACAAAATACGAACATGTCAACGTCTTTTTAATTCAATAACTAAATTCACACGTCTTTCATTAATCATTTGTAACCTATTATAAAACTTTACGTTGAGTACTGTGTGTTTTTCGTTCAAGACTACAGGTATTGTTGAGTCAGTTCAGATTTCATTTTAATAAATTGTTACATGTTTATCTGTTTATTTGTTTATAATTTTGTTGTTAGGCGTTTTTACTTTCTGTTGATATCATCAACACGAAACGCCTTCTACGCGTATAAAAAAACCCAAAAAAAACCCAGTGTTTTAAAGTCAGGCTGCACACAGAACAACGTACATAATGCTTTGATTTCTAACTGGAATAATTCGGATAATGTCTATGAGGTTTTAAGACAGTACAGGTGTGCTTGTTGGATTCATGATAGACCGCAAAAAGTTGTTTCTCTTTAGTGTGTCCTTTCTTAGAGTAAGGGACATAACTTGCGTAACTAACGACGAACGTTTTTAATCCCGTTTTCCGCTAGATGCGTGCAATTAGGTACACTTTGCCTTAAAGGATTTAGAACAAAGTTATACCTTGCTTCACACAATGATAGTTGATTGAATGTATTTAATTTGGTACTCACACACAACATCACGGCATATTTTAAAACATGTAATCAAAGATGTTCATAAGGTTAACAAGACACTGTGTGTGTCCTTTTTGTTCGAATGACGTAGATAAGAAATACGTAATGTGTGTAAAAATAAGGAACAATACATATGCGCATTATCGTATTGACATGTTAAAAAGCATAGAGTAAATATCGACTGCGTGTTATAACTCAACCACAACATTTATTTTACTATCGGATATGGGTCTCATATTCTTTATGCAGATTATCCTGATTAATATATAATAAAAATACGCCACTGCACTAAACAATATTAATCCAAACCAGCACGAATGATATACTACCAACTTTGTTACTGAAACTGTAATTTGCATTTTACAACCGCTAGAATTTGACTAAATGTAGGCGTTCCATAGCATCTACAGCAAACAGATATATTTTAAATACCCATCTCAAACAAAGGTTAATTCCGAAACGTAAAAAAAAACTAACAAACCAAATACTCAACTATACGAACTAAATGTTAAGTAAGTTATCAATCGATTCATGTTTTGAATTCATAAATATATCAGACGAAGACTATCTTCAGTCGTGTATTTTATCAAGCTGATCATAAGTATGGAACGCAACAGCTTTCTTAAATATGTGGAACTCTGATATTACTTTATGTTGTTTTATTATTACTTAATGATATTTTGTCTTTACATAATACGGTTTTGACATTAAGTAATGATGTTTTAATATAACTCAATATGGAATAGTCATTACTTAATGATATTTCGATATTACACGATATGGTTTCGTATTGACTTGATATAGTTTATATATTTGTTTAGGGGCCAGCTGAAGGACGCCTCCGGGTGCGGGAATTTCTCGCTACATTGAAGACCTATTGGTGACCCTCTGCTGTTGTTTTTTATTTGGTCGGGTTGTTGTCTCTTTGACACATTCCCCATTTTCATTCTCAATTTTATTGTCATTACTCAATATGGTTTTGTCATTACTCGATGTTGTTTCACCATTATTTAATGTGGTTGTGTCATTAGTCAATGTAGTTTTAACATTACTTGATGTGTATTTGACTTAAAGTAATGTAGTTGTTTTATTACATGATGTGATTTTGTTATTTCGTAATAATGATTTGTCTTTTCTTTATATGATTTTAATATTACGTAATGATGTTTCAAAATTTGACGATTTTACACTACTTGGTGTGTTTGTTTCATTATTTGATGTGGTTTTGTCTTTCTTTGATATGGTCCTGTCATTCTTTGATGTGGTTATCCCATTACTTGATGAGGTAAAGCCACGTGACCAATTCGGAAAACCCTGTTCTACTTTTAGATAGATTTCCATGTTGTATGTGCTTGGAATGCGTGTGGTCATCCATCTAATTAGTGTTCTAATTAAAGTTCGCGTTGCTCTTTGAGTTAAACTTTGAGTTAGTTTTTGAATTCAAGTCATGCTTAGAATCAAAGTTCTAGTTAGCATTGAGTTTCGAGTTGGACTTCGAGTTTGAGTCACATTTAAAGGCAGAGTTATAGTTACAACTTTGAATTTCTTGGTTAAGCACTATGACCCAAACTTTCGGTTGCGGTAAAGTTGCGGTGCTTAAAAACAGTTTCAATTGGCTGACTCTTTATATATTAGATCGGTATGACTGGGTAATTTAAATCCATTTGGGTGATCTCGGGTTCCCCAGAAAGGTAAGGAGGTTCTAATCAACGTGTGGGACCCGCCGTGTTATTCGCGAAATTACCAACCGATTGGTTTGGTTTATTTTGAAAATCACATTCGAGTGGTTTTATTTTGAAGTTCACATTCGAGTAAAAGATGAAGGTATTATGGTTACAACAACTGGAACATGTTCCCGTCACATGTGAAACAGATATTCCAAAATGTTTATTTATCAATTAGTACGAGGTTTATCAGAAAATTCAATTGATTATAAGTAATAGATTGATATTCGTATATATGTTCAAATGATCATTAACGCTAAAAATAAATCGGAGAATCCTTATTTTATAGTATTGATGCTTTGTCGCTTAGTCCGAGCCCCCCTCCCCCATTTTTCCTGTGACTTAAGTGTGAGTTAATTTGAAATGTATCATTTGTTAACAAAAAAGTATAAGTCTTTTGAATTGTGTCGAGTCTGCGACATCAATGTAGCGGCAGTTAGACACAACAAAGTCGTCGAAAGTGGCGTCATTTCGGGACCTTTTATAGCTTACTATGGGGTATGGATTTTGTCCATTGTTGAAACCATACAGTTCTTTTTTAGTTAAATAAAACCGAATTAAACTGTTTTGACATGCTAAACGTATACCTCCATGAAGTGTTTTAAAATTTGTATAAGAGTTTTTCCTCAATATCAAGAAAAAGCATCTTCAGAAAATTTTAAAAATTGTTTTGACCGATGAATGTACAGCCGATCAACACTGAAAGCAGCAATATCAAGCGAGACACAGCGTTCCGTGGACTATTTTACAAGTATTATAATACTGCTTCTATCGAGAACTTCGGATCAACAGGACCAAGCGGTTTGGGGATATCCCAATTATGTCCGAAATACTGTAAAATTTTTAAGATTTAATTTTTTTATTGTTGTCTGCCGTTCCCCTTTTTCATACCAAATAACTCTGAACAATCACTCAAACTTTAATTTGAACTTTAACTTTGGCAATACCCATCCAAAGCACATTAAACAAACGACATATTGAAATCTGTTAAGAAATATATTTTTTTTCACATAGTGCATGGTGGCCTTTTGTAGCTGACTATACGGAGAGTTGAAGGCTGTACAGTTGCCTATATATGATTTTTTTTTACATCCACTGCATTTAAACTCTGGTGGATAGTTGTCTCATTGGCAATCACAACACATCTAACTTTGTTTCAACTCCTATGTTGCGTTTTGTATACTGCAACATTGTTTATTTAGTACGCATATCCCGGAGCCCTCTTTTCGGAATCCCGAGCAAAAGCCCTTGTTCCGCGATAGAAAATTTAATTACGAACTCAAAAGACATATATAATAGCTCGAATTTCAACTCGAAATCTTAATTAATCTAAATGAGACTTTAATTCGAATCTAACTCAAACTCTACCTCAAGAGGTGACTCAAATTCAAAGTTGTAACTAGAACTCTGCCTTCAGGTGAAAGGTGAAAAAGCTAAAATTTTCAGTTGAAGCTAAATTCAGATAGTCATCTTAAATTTTTGTTGTTATTTTTTTTTCAAATCAACTTGGATATTCATATAACTACATCTATCTCATTTATATATTTATCTTACAAAGTTCCAGCTTGGTTTGGCATTTTGGTGTACTGCTGTCTATAAGTTTATAGATTTTTATTAATAGGTGGGAAAAGGCTAAATTTCAGTAAAATCAAAATTCAGATAAACATCTTTAAAAAAAATGTAACTTTTTCATATTACTCTACAGCTATCTCATTCATACGTGTATACGTTTCGTCCCCGACGTCATAACCAGGCCAGTAGTCAGTACTTCGATGTTGACATGAATATCAATAATATGGTCTTTTTTTTTAAATTTCCTGTTTACAAAACTTTGCATTTTTCGAAAAACAAAGGATTTTCTAATCCCAGCCATAGATTACCTTCGCAGTATTTGGGACAACTTTTTGGAATTTTGGATCCTCAATGCTCTTCAACTTTGTACTTGTTTGGCTTTAAAACTTTTTTAGGCGTCACTGATGAGTCTTTTGCAGAGAAACACGCGTCTGGCGTACTAAATTATAATCCTGGTACTTTTAATAACTAATCATTCATGATCTTACAGAATAACATGTTTCTGGGTAGTTTGGTGTTTTGCTGTAACATTAATAAGTAAAAAAAACACCAAAATTTGCAGTATAGGCTAAATTAAGATAGTCTCTTTTAAAACATTTCATAACTTGTTCTCATTATATATTGATTTTACAGAATACAAGGCTGTTTGGTGGCTTGCTGTCAATTTTATAGATTGAATTAATAGGTAAAAAAGGAACAAAAGCACTGTTAGCGCTGTATGCAGTTAACCAAAAACCAAGGTAAACGTCATAATACGAACTGTGGCAGTGTTGCTTTATTATCATTTTTGAAAAGATTTGAAAGAACAAACATTAAACTTTCGTATAATGAACGTTTATGTTGATCAAATGAATGATTATTAAGGCAAATTAATTTAAATGTCATCAAGGTTTTCAAAATCAACTCATATATCAATGTAAATGAACCCATCTTCACCCATAAGTCCATGATGTCACTCCATACCAAGTTTGGTTTTAAAAGACAGGTGATTATAAATCAGTTGGTTAAACATTCTCAGGCTTCACACATCTTGAAAGATTGATATGTTTACTTTAAAACGAACCATAAACGAAAATTCTTGTAGGCCCAGAAATAATTCAATAAATAATTAAAGTAAAATAAATTAAAATATACTATTTTTTTGCATCAATAAAATGTTATAATAAACAAGAAATAATTGTAACATAATGCCGTATCGAAGTGTTCCAAACAAAGCCCCCATTGTTTGTTATTCCCATGGTCGACTGACATTTGGCAAAGTCCAGTTCATACTGATTTGGTCAGGTAAAGTGATTTGCAAGTGTGACACTAAGGCGACAGGCCCAGTATGTCATTCATTTGTTTTTTTAAATGACAAACAGGAATAAATATGGTTTAGGTATTGGTACCTGGACTGCTTAAAAGTTCTCAAACAGAAGGGGTGGGGTGACCCCAGGGACTCCCTTATATTTGATTTGATTTGTTATATTGTCCAATGCATAATTACATATGGTTTAGGGGTTAGGATCTTGACTGTTTACAAGTTCTTAATGAGAAGGGGTGATTTATTTCATTGTTCCGTGTATGAATGTACATGTATATGGTTAAGGGTGGAGATCTCAACCATTTCCAAGTTCTCAAACAGAAGGGGGTGGGGTGACCCCTGGGACTCTTTTATATATTTCATTTGATTAGCTAGTTGTCCCATACATGACAATATATGGTTTAGGGGTATGGATCTTGACTGTTTACAAGTTTGCAATGAGAAAGGGTGAGTTATTGTATTGTCCCATTTATGAATATACATGTATATGGTTTAGGGATGGGGATCTCAACCAGTTCTCAAACAAGTGGGGGTGGGGTGACCCCATGAACCCCTACATTTCACTTGATTTGTTTAATTGTCCCGTACATGAATATATATGGTTCACTGATGGATATCTCAACCATTTTCAAGTTCAAAAACAGAATGGGGTGACCCCAGGGACTCGGCCCACAAATATTTCATTTGATATGTTATATTGTCCCATACATGAACATTTATGGTTGAGACGTGGAGATCTCGAACGTTTACAAGTTCTCAAACAGGATTGGGTTAAGGCAACAACAGGGACTCGTCCTATATTTAATTTGATTTGTTTCATTGTCCAATACATCAACATAAATTGCTTAGGGGTGGGGATCTCGATCATTTCCAAAATCTCTTACAGGAGGGGGAGGGAAGACATCGGGAACTCACCAAAAATAGTTTCATTTGATTTGTTTAATTGTCCCATACAAGTATATACATTGTTTAGGGGGGTCACGACGGTTCAAAAGACAACGTACATTTTCAAATTTTCACACACCCTATATTATTTTTGATTATTTTTATTGTCCTGTTGTCATTACTGAAGACTGTGTAGTACACAAATCTAGGGTGCTAGCATCAAGCAGCTTAACTGCCTAAAAATGTTAAGTCTAGGCCGAATTAAAAAAGCCACCTTTAAAATTTGGTATAACTTTTTATTTCAATTCGGATTTTCATATAACTCTACAGCTATCTCATTTATATATTGATTTTACAGAATGACAGGTTGGATATTGGAAATATAAACATGCTCTGTTATTAAAAGACAATAATTGGTAATTCCGCAATTGATAACATGTTTTTTAGTCTAAGAGTTATTTTGTCCCTTATTTTAATTAAATGGGTATTTTGAAAATTGTATACAAATTGGACATTTAGTAAATATTTATTTAGTTAAGAATAGTTTGAATGAATATTCATGTCCTATTGTCACCAAATGAGACAAAAGTTGTGACCCTATGCCTGAAGTGGATGTAAAATATGTCTGTCCTACTATAGTTTGCACCAGTCTCACCTTTTTGATAAATATTGCTCGGTTCCTTAAAGGGGAAAAAATGTAAAATTTATAAACATTACTTTATAAAACACACATAACAAATAAACCAAGGCAATATTTATTTTAAAAAGGGAAAACAATCTTTATTTATATTATTCTCCCAAATTTTGTAACAAAATGAAATATCCTTAGTACCAATGAAACGTATATCATGCAAATATAAAGTTCAGTCCTGTGAGTAGTAAATATCTGTATCGAGAATGAATTTGCATTTTAAACTTACATTATGATGCAGAGTTTTCTTTTTATTGATAACATTAAAATGTAATATATATGTTGTTTACGTTGTAATATTATCGTTTCTATTCATATGTGACAGGGTGGTTTATCATGTTTATATCATTTGAATAATTACGTGATATTCTACACTTACTGCTGCTTATTTAGGTCCAATTATTTACACGCTTTTACAACTTAGAGTTTTATCTATAATAACGAGATTTCCCCGTCAGCTTAAACAAAACATATACTGATATGAAATATTTAGATACTTAATTCTGTATATCAGTGTTAGAAATGATGTGTTTTTTTTTCATTCATACGATGATGAATGAGCGATTTTCCTATATTCCTTGGGCAAGGCGATAATTAAATCTTAGGTTTACCAAAACAAATTATATTGTCTTTTTCAATTCACTGAATGCGAGTGGTTTATTCTATGTTGACTGTCGCTGTTATGAAAAAATTCGCACAATTGTTTGAGACGGAAAATTATGTAAAATACCAACTATACAAATCTGGATTTTTTATGAAAAAAAATCAAGATATGTTTTGTTTATATCTTGGTACATAAAAAATGAAGATATAAGTTTGGAACTTCTGGCACCATTTTTCTGATTCCCGTAAAATACGTGCCCTCTCAAAATGTGTAATGAAATTCTATTGATTTGATACAGATATTTGACAACATATCTTTTTTTTTTCATTTGAAATTGTCATATTGGAAACGATCTAGATTTTGGAAAGCTCTAACTGAAATGATTTGAAGGGATAAGGAAAGATTGAAATGATGGGGTGGCAAGCGGAAGTCTACGACAGGAATACACGGATCGGAGGAGAAAAGCGGGAGTCAGGATTGGACACTGTAAAACCTGAGTAAAAAATGCATTACGGCGGTACAAAATGAACGCTGTTCTTAAAGGAGTTTGAACAAATCTATCCCATAATTCAAAGAATGATAGTTGATTGAATGTACTTGGTACTCACACACAACATCATGGCATATTTTAAAACATGCAATCAAAGATGTTTATAAGGTTAACAAGAAACTGTATGTGTCCTTCTTGTTTCAATGACCTATATTCGAAATATGCAATATGTGTAAAAAAAAAAAGGCTCACTACATATGTGCAATATCTTATTGACATGTTTAAAAATATAGAGTAACTATCGAGACTGCTTGTTATAACTCAACCAAAACATTTCTTTTACTATCGGATGAGTCTCATATTTCTTATGCAGATTATCCCGATTAACATTTAATAAAAATACGTCACTGCTTTAAACAATGTTTATCCAATCCAGCACGAATGATATACTACCTACATGGTAACTAATACTGCTTTGTTATTTGTATTTTACAACCGCTAGAATTGGACTATATTGAGGCGTTCTATAAC
Source organism: Mytilus edulis (assembly GCF_963676685.1). NCBI lineage: Eukaryota > Metazoa > Mollusca > Bivalvia > Mytilida > Mytilidae > Mytilus > Mytilus edulis. The sequence goes on from NC_092350.1 coordinate 88,213,571, forward strand.
ATCTACAGCAAACAGATACAATTTAAATACCAATCTCAAACGAAGGTTCATTCCAAGACGTAAACAAAACCTACCAAACCTAATGCTCAACCATACCAACAAAAATCAAGTAAGATATATATATATATTAATCGATTCATGTTTTAATTTCATAAAAATATATGAAACGAAGATTATCATCAAGCTCATCATAAGCATTTAATCTTATATTTTGTTTTCCATTGAAAACATTTTAAATGCAATGTACATTTCTAATCAGGACAAATAGTAAATCTGCAAATTAATTTATTCAATTTATCCTGTTTATTATCTAACGCTTTTTTTCGTTTATCCTCTTGTTCAATTCAAACCGGGTTTTGTTTTGTTATTTGGACTCGGACTTTTTTTTTATTATTATTTTAAGATTGACAATGCAAATGGGAAATGTGTCAAAGAGACAACAACCCGACCATAGATCAGACAAAAGCAGAAGGCCACCAATGGCTCTTCAATACTGCGAGAAACTTCCTCCTTGGGGTAGAGTCCTTCAGCTTGCCCCTAATTAATTATATATACTAGTTCAGTAAATATGGACGTAATACTGAACCCTGTATTGTACACAAAAAAAATCGTACAAGACGAACAAAGGCCTGACATTGTTGTGTTCTTTAAAGAACATTACCATAAAAGATTGAATGTGAAATACCTAAATGTATAAGATGTCTGCATTTTGATTTATATTTACGAATGACGTTCTTGTGCCGATGATAAAATTTAGTAAATGTTTTGACATTTGTGACATAGAATACCCTCGTGTTATAACTTTCCAGTAATAAACAAATTTCTCTCTTTAAAATCTATTACTAATTAACTACACTGATATTGGACTTAATATGATGAAAACTGCCTATGCAATATAAGGTGTAAACTCGGCCAATATAGATTTTTTTTCTGTATTGGCCGAGTTATTCTATATTGGCCGCGTTGACACAAATATAGAATTTCGGAACGTCTCTAGTTTTTATATCGAGAGTCAAGACAACAACAACTGAAAGTAAAGTTGTTTGGAAGACGCAGTTTTCATTTAGTCATGATCATTATAAACATGCTGTAAAATTCAGTATGGCATATATTTCAGGCTAAAGACGGTCACATTAATTCAAAAAGCATTTTGAAAGCAGACGATGGAATTATTTCAGGTACAAATACTACAACTCGATTAACTGTTTCCTTTCGCTTTTTTTTGTAAACTGTCATTTATTTTTAAATCCGAACCAAGCATATGTATTCTGTAATCATGTAAATCTTCGTGCTTTGGTTATTTGGCTTATGCCGGTTTATGGATAGTTGTATTTGTTTCTACATTATTTTTTTTTTAAATGTATTTAATTAGTTTCTGCATAACACATGCAATATGTGCAATGGCAGTACCTTTCCAATTACTATCTTTGTGTTGCGTTTATATTAAAATTGTAACACTTTAAAGTGACTGGAAAGGGTAGAAAAATTCATCAGATGAGAAAATGCTGAAGACACCTGGAAACAGCACCAGATCATTATATATTGCATCTAATAAAAAGAAACTGAGATTTGGATAGTTCCATTTCAAGGTATACAGATTTAGCTCTTGTGAAATGAAATAAAAAAAATATATTGTAACTCTGTAGTTAATTAATAAAGATACTATTACGTGTATTTCTATATTGGCCTTGCTATTGGTCCGAGGCTTCGCCTCAGGCCAATACAGCTGGCCTCGGACCAATAACAAGGCCACTACAGAAATACTTACGTCATAATATCATAATACGTCGTTACATACACGATCGAATCGTACAAGTTTAGATACATAAACACCATAAGATGGTGACAAGGAAACGTCACCATCTAAACATGGCAAATCAAAATAGGAAATAAAAAAATCATCTCTTTTGTCATAAACTTTTGTAGTAAGCTTTCCGTTAATTATATAGGTATCAAGACCGAGTACAGGGCAGTGGTCTTTGTAAGTATTAGCTTTTTTAAAGATAGTTCAACAGGATACATTTCTTTAGTATGCATACTGAAGTCGTCATTATTGAGAGCCAATATATTGACATCTAAAAGTATTGTTAAATATTTGTATAACATGTTGTTTCGATGGGTCATTGCTGATTTTAGTCATACATTGGAATTTCTATTAGCATTCAGAGATATCAATTATACAACCAAATAAAATGATGTGCGTTAGAAATTAAGAATTTCATTAATTCAATGTACTAGTATACATCTGCGTTTTCCATCAATATTTCTATCAATTTTGAATCAAAATGCCTAATTCTCCTTATTTTTTTCTCAATGAACATTTGAAATTCAGTGTTTGGTGATCCCAATGTTTTATTTGTGTTTTTCGAATCTCATACATTTATAAATAAGATTTGTTTTCAAAATAATCAAAAGAGATGTATAAAACATTAGACCAACCTTCCCTATTCCTTTTTTTTTTAACTTTAAGGCGCATTTACCATGACCAATTCATTGCCATTCTTGTATTTTTTTCTCAATCTGTTTGTGCATTTTTAATAATATTGGTCAATTTAACAAGAAAAGATGATGATTATTGTGGTTTATATATAATTTACTGGAAACACGGATGTTAGAGTGGACATTGAGAAATAACGTTTACACGCATGAATGAATGAAAGATAAAATAATGGATTAATCAAACAGAATTATAGACCATTCTATGAAAACTTCAAAACAACGTGAGACAACTATCCACATGAGACCAAATGACACAGATATTAACAACAATAGGTAAGCATTTGGCCTTCAACTATGATCAAAGCCATTACTGCATACTCAATTATAAAAGGCCCTGAAATAACAACTGTTAAACGATCCAAACGAGAAAATTAGCGGCCTAATGTACAGAAAATAAACGAAAACCAAATTTGTAACAAACGACAACCACTGGACTACAGGCTCCTGACTTGGGAAAGGCACATACATACAAAAAATGTGGCGGGATTAAAGATGTTTGCAGGATTCAATCGTCCCTTTACCTTGGACAGTAGTGTAACATTAAAACAAATAAACGAACTATAAAAATCAGTTGAAAAGGGGATCAGATGGATATAAATAGAAAATAAACAGAGAGTTGACGTGGCCGGGTACTAGTTTATTCCATCAACAAAAAAAAACTCTAAGTACAGATCTGAGAGTCCTAGCAATAACTGACAGCTAGTTCGAAGCTTCTAACAACTATTAAAAAATAAAGTATCTAAATTATCAATCAAGACACATCCAACATCCAATTGATTTAGTGTAAATACGTCATAAATAGTCAGAGAAAACTATGACCTTGTGCAATGCCAAGATACAGGTTTGGACAGATTTTATATCCATGCATGTGTATACATTGAATATGTATCTAACAATAAAATCTTGGTTTTTTTTTAAATTAACTGATAACAAAATCAATATTAATACTATTAAAAAAAAATCCTTTCTAAATGTCCGGGCACGGTTAACGATAGTACATTTTTGGTTATATCCTCTAGCTTGGCTCAATACTTATACACATCGTTTATGTTTCATTGTATTATCGTTAAGTTTGCATGCCATTGTTATTTTCTTTGTTGACATAGTTACAATTTTGACTGCTTTTCCCATCTTCTTGACATTTTTACCTTTAACGACTGTTTGTTTTGTCCACACATTATTGTCTATTTAAAAGATTTGTATGTGACTACCATGCATGTGAGAAGTTTAAGGGCATACGATACAGTTTTGATCCCGTATCTACGTTTTGATAAGAATTTCCTTATAGACTATGTTTACCTGATTGAATCAAATATGTAAGAAAACATATACCTTCATGTGCTATTTTTTGAGTAAAATAAGGTTTAAATTTTGTATATTTGGTCAACATTCGGATTTGTGGCCGTATTTGCCCTTTCGAAAGAAAGATACAACTTTTTTGTTTTAAAATAAAAACACAAATTGTTTTTTGTTAAATAATTTGTAATTTCTGTATTTTATAAGTATCCTACAATTTTATTCAATTTTTATTTAGAAAAAACTCATATTTATCAAATGTTCATGAATGTAGAAAAAAACATCTTTTTTTGCTGTATATTTATCAAATTTAAAATATTGCACTATTTACGTTTTCATAAAAATTGGCACACATAATCTTCTCGCGTAATCAAACCAAAAGACATTTTCAAACAGAGAGGTCCATGAAATCGTGTTCAACTTAAATAAGTTTGAATGATAAAAATCAGTCGAAAACTGAATCTTTTCCCGATAAGTCAGAGTTTGACGTCGCGAAAATAAAATTAACTTTAGCAACGTCATTACCTTCCCTGTAACTGTGTCGTATGCCCTTGTTAATGTTGTGTCGTTGTTCTCCTCTGATATTTAATGCGTTTCCCTCAGTTTTAGTTTGTTACCCCGATTTTATTTTTTGTCCATGGATTTACGAGTTTTGAACAGCGGTATACTACTGTTGCCTTTACTTAACTAGATGTACAACCAGGTTTAATCCACCATTGTCTATACAAGGGAATGGTTGTTCTAGGTAAAGAGTTTGGCAGGTGTTGTTCGTTTCATTGATGTGTGATGGCGTCCGTAAAATTTACAAAGGGGTGATTTCTACTTCACCATTTAATATTGTATACGACCGTAGAGGCATTGTTTTGACTTTGCTAATTCAATATAGCACCTTTGTTTGAAATATTGGTCTCTAAATTGATTTGACAGTAAATATATATATATATACCCGAAGATACCCTGGTGTTAAGGTACTTGTATACAGGGATCTCCACTGATATATCTGTACCAGTGAAGAAATATTTTAACAACATGTGCAATGTTGTTGTTGATTAAAAATCAAAGACAGTTGGTCAGATTTTAGATAAAAAAAATGATAAAGATTATATACCTGCTTCAGTTTAAGTCTGTTTTTAGCTGCCACTTCTTTCGGTTTGGGGTTTTACAAACAAAGAATACAGTAAATAAAAACACATGTAGGAAAATATATCGGTACTATGAATTTGTTTTGGGTGTACATTATATTAAGTATTGGCGTCTCTTCTATTTAAAGGCTTAACACATGATTCATAACAAAAACTCATTTGTATTTAAGAATTGAATGCTTTCTTTTGTAACTTCACTGGGGTGTAAAGGCGTTGACCGAAGTACATTTTGTATGAAGCGCGGATACGCTTAATTCTAAAAATGTGCGCACGGTCAACGCTTTCACAACCTTATGAAGTTACAAAAAGAAGCATTAAATACTTATAATTACATTTTTTAGCTATGATCATGAAAACACGAATTTTATAAAAAAAAAAAAAGAACATTATTTAATTCACCTGTGCACTTTATTGTGGGACCACGTGTTATTATGAATGATAAGTTTTATTTAGTGATGAAATTGCTTAAAGAATAACACGTGATATGCAGTTAGCCAATCAGAACAAAGTATTATAATGGAACATACATCTAATGTAATATTTATAATTACATTATATATCTACACTGCAGTAGTTTTGATTCATTATTGTCAGAACTATGTTCGTCATTAAAAATTAAATGCACTGTTTAGTCACAACTAATACCATTCATTTTATAAATAGGGTAGATCGATATCATTTCAGTACAGCTGAAGACAAAACTTGTATAAGTCCTAGAATTGAAAAGCTGAAAAAATCAAAAAGAACAAAATCAGGTCAAGGCTGGGCAAGATATAAAAAATTTGCACTGGATAAAAAAAGATTTTAAACCAAAATGTAGATTAATTTCCCAAATTTTGTAACAAAATGAAATATCCTTAGTACCGATTAAATGTGCATGAAGCAATTATTAAATCTTTGTAACGAGAATGAATTTGCCTTTTTAAGGTATACTATGATTTGGCGTTTTTCTTTTCATTGATTACATTTAAATGAAATATATATGTTGTTTACGTTGTAATATTATCGTTTTTATTCATATGTGACAGAGTGATTTATATCATTTGCGTAATTCAAAGATATTGTATACTTGTTGATGCATGTTTAAATCCAAATATCTAAACACTATAACACCTGAGAGATTTAATCTATTATAACACTTGAAAAAAAAAAATTACAAGGCAATAATTAAACTTTAGGATTATCACACAAATAATAGTTTGTTTTTCAATGTTCTGGATAAATGTATGTTTTCTTACTTAATCTCTTTTGAGTTGACTTATCTGTAATGACAAAATCCGTACACGTGAAGTATAGAGATAGATATAAATATAAGTAATTAGCGTTACAATTTAAAGTTTGATGATTTTTTACAATAGAGGTTTTTAAAGTTTTGACAGATGAATGCGTTTTGAAATTTTTGAGATTCCCGTAAAAAAACATGCACTCTCAAAATTTGTAATGAAAATCAATTAACTTGATACTGAAACACAAACAAACATATCATATGTTTAAGGGGGTGGAGGTGGGGGTACATCGTATTGTTTTCCATTTGTTCTTCATTTAAAATTGTCAAATCTAAAACGATTAAGATTTCACTTACATAGGTCTTCAGCAGGGTCCAAATCAATCCATTTAAAAACAATTGAGACAAAATATTAAATTAAAATTTAAGAAGCTATTGCGAACCTTTCAAACGATCATATATATTTAGAGATATGCAAAAAAAATGGTACGGTTTGTCACTGCCTATATTTTACTTATAATTTTGTGATATAAATTATTTCTTATTTAGAAATTGCACCATTCAAGCTACGGTTTATACATGTCTTGATAAGTTAAGATAAACATGAAAAGAATAGCAAAGAAAGAGTACTTTGTGCCAAGCAACCGCTGGCAAACATAGGCACGATACTTAATATCTTGCTGCAAAATTGATGGTCCACAGCAACTGTGTTAGTGTAACAATCTTTTATAGCATGATACATGTGATATCGAAAGGTGTTTTTCTAAATAACTCCTACCAAATAACATAATAGTTATCGAACGTACCAGGATTGCTATTTAAAACGCCAGACGCACGTTTCGTCTACATATGCCTCGCCAGTGACGCTCAAATCAAAATAAATATGAAGCCAATCAAGTAAAAAGCTTAATCAGCCAAACACATCAATAAGAAATTAACAGAGTTAAATACATTTACTATTATCTTAAGGTAAGGTTTGCGTTCACAGGGAGACAACTCGTATTCAAATCGTGGAATAACGCTGATTCACTCGAGCGTTTGAAATCAGCGAAATTTACCTTGTCAATGCAAACTTAATTTGCAAACATTCTACTTATCGTCTGCAAAATGTTGCGAAGTAAAACAGGAAAATTTCAATCGAAAAAGTCATTTGTGAAGCAATTCAAAGCTCAAGAGTCCAGAAGAAATATATTAGTAAGTCATCCTGTTGATGAGCCCATTACAGAAGATCACAACTACGTGTATGCCAACACCTATCCAGTTTTCTCAGACTCAGATATTGAACTTGGTGCAAGCTGTACCATTGACCCATCTCTTAATAATGACTGGAAAACAGGTAGACGGATAGTCGAGCTTCAAGCCTTAGCCCAACAGATGTTTTGCACCTCGTGTGATGCTCGACTACACCTGGCCGACATCGAGAGCGAGAGACGATATGGTTTAGGCAGCATACTTTTTATACGGTGTCAGAACAGTGTGTGTAGTTCATTAAACGACGTTAAAACAGGAAAGAGAAACAACGGAACATTTGACATCAATTCAAAATTAGCACTAGGTAATTACAATGTTTTGTGTACATACATTTAAATATTATAGAAAAAAAAATGAAAGGGAACAACTATGTAATCTACAATTGTAACGGATGGGGTGGGCAGGGATTGAACTGAAGACTGGCAGCTGTAGCCCACAGCTTAAATTGTGTATGCCAAATATATATTCCTATATAAGAAAAGGAATCTGGGTCCATTCTCACTGATTTACGTTCGCCCTAGTACCTGTTCGCCCTGATACCTGTTTGCTCAGGATACATTCGCCCTGTCTTATTATTCTCTGATCCTAAACAAGCAATAGACTGAATCTGTCTGAATAAGTTTATTTAACCTCAATGCCCTGAATATTATATTTATTTTAGTAGGGCAATGGACGCTATGGAAGAATAATCCCAGGGAGAACATGTTATTAGGGCGAACGGACCCAATACCCAAGAAAACTGAAATTTAAGTAGTCCACATCAAATTTTAGGGGCTATTGGCATGTGGGCTCCTGCTAATTTCAAACCCTGGGTGGGGGTATTAAAATCACTTTGATTTCAATAGGAAGAAATCAATTATCTTACACTGTTTTGTTATTTTTAAACCATTTAAAAGAATAATCCCACCCCCCTCTTTTCCCCTTACAACTGCATTTCAGCGATTGTCTAAGTCCAATGCATGTTTTGCAAGACAAGCTGATGCAGTGGGAAGATCTACATAGATATCAATTTGATATTTGATACTTGGTATAGATTTATCATGACCAGTTAAAGTTTGAATCCAATACTATACTTAGGTTAAAGATTAAATTTTGCTGCTTTATAATTTATTATTTTCTCATTTCCTGTCTACATTATAATGATTTATATTAGGCAAAAGAAAAGTATATTACCATGATGACTGATGTAAATTTTATGCCCATCAAATTTCGCCCTAAGATGAGATTTATCATTATTGGAAAAAAAGTGGTGTTGGATCAGGCAGTCCCTAATTTGATTTCTTCCTTATGTAATAAAAAAAAGGGATTAAAGTTTAAGTGACTTATTATAAAGCTCAATGACTAAAATTTCGTTCATCCAATACTATGTATACATTTTCAACTTTTCCTTCATGATCAGCTTGCATGAAAAATTAATACGGAATAAATATGTCAATTTGACAATCAAGATTTAATAATGAATTGATATTTCTGTTCAGTGTTGGTGCATTTAATCTGATAAAAATGCGACTTTTCTTGGAAGCAATTGTTCTTTAAAACTAATATGTATGCAAAATATTGTAGCCATGGTACACACAGGAATGGGCCCAGTACAGATTAACAACTTGCTTGCAGCTTTAAATTTACCACCAGTTGTGCCGTCCACTCTTAAGAGAAGGGAACAAAAGATCGATACAACTCTGGAGACTGTAGCCAAAAAATCTTGTCTTGAGGCCCAAAAGGAAGAAATTGAAAAGGGAAATGGAAAGGTAATAAACTTATAATTCCAAATGATTATTTTTATATTAATTATCATGAATAAATATATACAATATATATGTACATTGTTGGAAATACAAAAATTATTTTTTATGAGCTTTAAAAACATGTCAGACGAAAAGGAAGGCTAATTGCTGAGCTTTTCTCCTGTTTTGTAGCAAATAAAACTCATGGACCGGTTACTTACTTGAAAATAGGGATTATTGGAAAAGTGCACACTTAAATTCACTACAATTGCATATATAAACACTAAAAATTTCTAAATAAGGGGCTGATTCAGGACTGGCTTGATATTGATCAGGAACAATATTTTGGAAAGTAACTATGTATTTCATCATTTTCATCATTGAAAGAGAAAATATTTTATAATCTGTTGCCAAAATCTGCTTCTGTAAAAACAGCTTTTTAGAATACAGGTAGACTGCTTTATAGATGGTTGGTTAGGCAACATCAAACAGTTCAAATTTTATTTCTTGCCTAACATGAATTCTTCAGTACATGTATTTAAGATGTATGTATCTATTTCTTTTAAAGATGGAAGTAAGCTTTGACGGTGGGTGGCAGAAAAGGGGTACAGGATGGAATTATAATAGTAATACAGGTGAGAATTTTTCTGTTTATTTTTACTTGTATGAAAATAAGAAAGATGTGGTATGATTGCTAAATTTAGACATTTATTCCCTATAAACCAAAACATTTAGATATTAACAACTATATGTCCCACCATGTGGTCTTGAACAATGAACAAAACCAATATTGCAAAGCTAGCTCTAAAGGGCAGTGAAATGACAAATGGCAAACAATTTAAACGAGAAAACTAATGGCCAGGATTTAATTACATAACCAATGTCAGTGTTCATTATGTTGCACATTTTTTATCTGTCCAACTTAAACTTACTCCAAGATCAATAATCAAAAATTAAATTAAATTTTTAGTTATTTTAAACTTTTCATATTGCATGTATTATTATCTTATAGAAATGTAAGCATTTGGAATCATTTTGAATGCTTACAATACATTTTTCAATATAATTGATATTTTCAAGGGACATAACTCTTTTAAAAATAATTGATCTACACTGATTTTCTAATTTGTCCTAAACATTGCTGATAAAAAACAAATGATATAAATGTCATAAAAATCTGGTAAAACTTGTACACATGTAATTTTACCTGTAATTCCACCTTATGTAATAATGCTGTATTTTGATTGGATGAAAACCATGGTATTTTTCACCAATTTCTATATATTGAGATTTTCTTTTCTCTGCCGGGGTATTTGCCATTAGGGAATTCCATGTGCTGGGGTATTTGCTAGCAAATACCATGACAGATGGGAAATACCATAGCAAATACCATGGCAGATGGGGAATACCATGTCTAAAAATAGCTCAATGAATTATTTCTATTCTAATATGACAAATTCATGGCCATTCTTTATATATCATGTATATGGTTACAGATGAAATATTTAGGATAAAAAGCATCATTATTGAATTTGGACCGAATGACGTAAAAATCTTGGGAATGACGTGATAAATAAAAATCAACAGAAACGAATTGTCAACCGGTCACATAAAACTGGAATCCACTTGTATTACCCTTCACTGAAACTGATGAACCAGCTTATTATAAAAAGGGAGATATATATACAGTCAGTGACTGTACATAAAAAAAATGAACTATACATTCAATGCAATTTGACTGCGCAAATAGCAAAGCTGCAGTGTATACAAAATTTTTACATTCAAGTCGAAATTTCATATGATACCTAATAATAATAAACTTTCTGAGGTGGAACATTCGGTGGAATTAACCAATTATATCATGCTTTCAAGGGGTTACTTTGCCAAAAATACCGATTTCGAGGTAATCAAATTTCTATGGAAATTTGTACCTCTCAACCGTTATTTTCGGCAAATACCCCTTGTAAGCATGATATATTTGTATATATATAATTAATATTTACAAGAGACATAACTTTTACATCTGCCTTCACGGTAATTTACCTGTTTGGAATCATTTTATGTAAAAACAACGTCCATAATTTCAGGCCATGCATCATTAATTGGGAAAGAAACAGGAAAGGTACTGCAGTTCTCTCTTAGAAGTAAATCTTGCCAGATATGTGCCCTACATCAGAGCAAAAACCACACTATACCTGTACATGAATGTTCAAAAAACTGGGATGGTTCTAGTAAGGCAATGGAGCCTGACATGGCAATATCAATGGCCAGAGAGTTAGAAGAAACTGGATGTGCAATAGATGTCATCCATGGTGATAATGACTCGACCACAACTTCTCGACTGAAAGCTGTTTTCCCTTCCATTGAGAAGAAAGATGACAGTAACCACACTAAAAAAGGCATCACATCAAAACTATATAAGCTTAGCCACAAATATAAAGTACTAAAACAACCAAATGTAATATCTTACATTGGGAGATGCTTCATGTACGCCATAAAAGAATGCCAGACAAAAGAGCCAGAGAGTCTTAGAAAATCACTGGATATAATAGTTCCACATTTATATGGTGACCACTCTCTTTGTGCCAGTTAAGTCAGTGACTGTACATAAAAAAAATGAACTATACATTCAATGCAATTTGACTGCGCAAATAGCAAAGCTGCAGTGTATACAAAATTTTTACATTCAAATCGAAATTTCATATGATACCTAATAATAATAAACTTTCTGAGGTGGAACATTCGGTGGAATTAAACAATTATATCATGCTTTCAAGGGGTTACTTTGCCAAAAATACCGATTTCGAGGTAATCAAATTTCTATGGAAATTTGTACCTCTCAACCGTTATTTTCGGCAAATACCCCTTGTAAGCATGATATATTTGTATATATATAATTAATATTTACAAGAGACATAACTTTTACATCTGCCTTCACGGTAATTTACCTGTTTGGAATCATTTTATGTAAAAACAACGTCCATAATTTCAGGCCATGCATCATTAATTGGGAAAGAAACAGGAAAGGTACTGCAGTTCTCTCTTAGAAGTAAATCTTGCCAGATATGTGCCCTACATCAGAGCAAAAACCACACTATACCTGTACATGAATGTTCAAAAAACTGGGATGGTTCTAGTAAGGCAATGGAGCCTGACATGGCAATATCAATGGCCAGAGAGTTAGAAGAAACTGGATGTGCAATAGATGTCATCCATGGTGATAATGACTCGACCACAACTTCTCGACTGAAAGCTGTTTTCCCTTCCATTGAGAAGAAAGATGACAGTAACCACACTAAAAAAGGCATCACATCAAAACTATATAAGCTTAGCCACAAATATAAAGTACTAAAACAACCAAATGTAATATCTTACATTGGGAGATGCTTCATGTACGCCATAAAAGAATGCCAGACAAAAGAGCCAGAGAGTCTTAGAAAATCACTGGATATAATAGTTCCACATTTATATGGTGACCACTCTCTTTGTGCCAGTTAAGTCAGTGACTGTACATAAAAAAAATGAACTATACATTCAATGCAATTTGACTGCGCAAATAGCAAAGCTGCAGTGTATACAAAATTTTTACATTCAAATCGAAATTTCATATGATACCTAATAATAATAAACTTTCTGAGGTGGAACATTCGGTGGAATTAAACAATTATATCATGCTTTCAAGGGGTTACTTTGCCAAAAATACCGATTTCGAGGTAATCAAATTTCTATGGAAATTTGTACCTCTCAACCGTTATTTTCGGCAAATACCCCTTGTAAGCATGATATATTTGTATATATATAATTAATATTTACAAGAGACATAACTTTTACATCTGCCTTCACGGTAATTTACCTGTTTGGAATCATTTTATGTAAAAACAACGTCCATAATTTCAGGCCATGCATCATTAATTGGGAAAGAAACAGGAAAGGTACTGCAGTTCTCTCTTAGAAGTAAATCTTGCCAGATATGTGCCCTACATCAGAGCAAAAACCACACTATACCTGTACATGAATGTTCAAAAAACTGGGATGGTTCTAGTAAGGCAATGGAGCCTGACATGGCAATATCAATGGCCAGAGAGTTAGAAGAAACTGGATGTGCAATAGATGTCATCCATGGTGATAATGACTCGACCACAACTTCTCGACTGAAAGCTGTTTTCCCTTCCATTGAGAAGAAAGATGACAGTAACCACACTAAAAAAGGCATCACATCAAAACTATATAAGCTTAGCCACAAATATAAAGTACTAAAACAACCAAATGTAATATCTTACATTGGGAGATGCTTCATGTACGCCATAAAAGAATGCCAGACAAAAGAGCCAGAGAGTCTTAGAAAATCACTGGATATAATAGTTCCACATTTATATGGTGACCACTCTCTTTGTGCCAGTGAAGATGCTACCTGGTGCAGTTATCAGAAGAATCCTTCTCAATTCAGGTATAGTACAAAGTACTTTAAGAAAAAGAAAAAAATATTTATTTCAATTAGTTTAATGCTACTAATACTATTGTAAATATTTAGCATTTAATCTACTTCTGAACTGGATATCTTTAAAATTGGTTTGCAGCTTTAACTTCTTAACAATGATGCCTTGTAAGTCTTTGCAGCGTTAACCCCCCAAAGAACAGGGGGAAATTAGATGAGATGCCTGGATAAAGTTCTTTTAAAAAATCTGTTTAAAGTCTGTTATTTTCTTATACAGATTACATATAACAAGTTCAATAACAATAAGGTGTCCAATTGTGCAAAATATTCAAGGAAAAAAGTTATTAGTTGATACCACTATGTTAATATATAATGTATATATATAGGTAAATATAAAACAAGAATAAAAAAATATATGTTGAGATTCTTAGCCAATAAACACAGAAGTCAGATTTACTGACATGTATTGTACAACTGATTATTTGATTTTTTTTTTGTGTCTAAAAAGTTGTTTTGGGTTGTGATTTTTATCCTTAACATTTAAACAATCAATTTTATAGGTGACGCAGTCTACCGCAGGGTAAGCCTCTCACATGTCCAAGTCTTCAGACAGATCTTAAAGCCATTGTAAACAGCCAAAAAGATAGAGCTGCCTGCTTGACCAACTTAGGATCAACCCAAGCAAATGAGAATTTTAATTTCATAGTTTCAACAAAAGCTCCAAAAAACAAGTAAGATATCTGTTCATAATCATAATGAATAAGAATTTAAATGATATAAAAAAGAAGATGGGGTATGATTGCCAATAAAACAACTCTCCACACGAGATCAAAATAACACACAAATCAACAACTATCACTGGCGGATCAAGAAATTTTTATAAGTGGGGGCCCAGTCAGTGATATTTGTTTGCCTTAAATAAGTGGAGAATAATTATATAAAGGCTTTTCCCCCTGGAGAATAATCCAAATTTGAAAAAAAAATGACTTTAAATTTTTCCCAAAAAGACAACCTTTTCCCCAAACAGTGCAGTCTCAGTAGAAATTGTGCATAAATACAAACTGAAAAACAATCATTTGATCAATTTTCTTGCCTAAAATTTCAGTATTAGGATTATGTGCACATTTGAGGGTATATTTATGTATCATTAATTTACTGACAAAATGGGGTCTTATTTTAAAGCAGGGTTTGACTCTTGAAAATGGGTCTGTGAATTGGAGTTTCAGTCAAATTTATGGTTTATTTCAGATTTCCCAATTCCATGAAAATGACGCATATTTTCCTGATAAAAAGGGTAGATGTAGTTTTGAAAAAAGCCAACAATATCACTGCCAAAGGCTGCCTTAAAAGGGCCTGCTCCAGTCATGCTTCATTGATTCCCTATATAAGCAACCAAATTTTTGGAATATTTTTATCCTTTAATATGCATTTAATTAGCCACTTAATAATTTATACATCAAACCAATCATTATACCCCCGCTTTAAAAAAAGGGGGGTATACTGTTTTACCACTGTCTAACCTTCCGTCACTCCATCAGTCCGTCCGTCCGTCCAATGAATATTTTTCGTCACATTTTTCTCAGGAACTAATACAAGGATTTCTGAAATTTGGTTTCAGGATTTATATAAGTCAGCTATACCGTGTGATGCGTTTTCAGATTGGTCACTTGACAACTTCCTGTTTACCGAACACTTGTATGATTTAACACATGATAGCCAAGTTGAAAATTTTCGTCACATTTTTCTAAGGAAACTACAATACAAGGATTTCTGAAATTTGGTTTCAGGATTTATATAAGTCAGCTATACCGTGTGATGCGTTTTCAGATTTATCACTCGACAATTTCCTGTTTACCAAACACTTGCATATTTTTACACTATTAATATTATCCACTTGCGGCGGGGGTATCATCAGTGAGCAGTAGCTCGCAGTTTCACTTGTTTATTCTGTCAACACTTGCCTCATTGTTCATTGTAAACATGTTGTTTTGCATTTAATTTTTCATACAAAAAATACTATTTCAACTGCATTATAAATGGGACCTTCAACCTTAATATTTACAGGTCATTTGGATCAAGCAAATCTCTGACAGGGAGAATTTCAGCATCTGTTCTGCAGAAGAACGAGGGTCACAAGTATTTAGAAAAGGTTTGTGTTAGATAGAACTATAAGTGATAGACAGGCAGGCAGATTAAACCTGGTATGTGGAATGATTGTAAGGTTTACATGTCTGTCTGGCTTTGTTTCATCTGACCATGGTTTCATTTTCATGATTCTTTGGTTATTGTTAAGTTTTTGTAATTTGGTCTGTATTTCACATGTTAAAAGCATTAATTCAACTACATTTTGAGTATAGAATTATTATACTCTGTACAGTCTTGCAGGCTTCACCTGACCTAAGAAAAATAAAGGAAACAATATGCCAAGTCATGTAGTTAATGACACAGAGACAAAGATATATGGATATTAAAATTTCACACAAAACTTGGTTCACATTGTTGAGCTACATTTGTGTACATTATTTAATAAACTTGATACAAACTGTTACTTTTCAACAACATCAAGTAGAAATCTTGTCTAAGTCAATGCCTTGCCCATAATGAAGGTTTGGGATTAGATTCCTGGCTGAGTCTAACAAAAGGCTTTAAAACTTGTATTTGCTGTTAATCCGCCTGAGTAGTCTGTCTTCTTGTGTACTTTATATGTTAGTATGACACTTACATCATGAATATTTTCATCATACTGTCCTGGATATGGATGTATTATAGGTTTTGCAGATCTTTTACCTCCCCTTAATTGAAATTTTTTATGTAGATTCATGGTATAAATCTGCTAATTTGGAGACAGATTGGGAATTTATATGTTAGACTGTTGATTTATAGAAAGAAAACCTGGGGAAATATATTGCATTATTCAAAATGTTCAAATAAATACAAAATATTTGTGTTTTTAGATTATTTTTTTCAGCTTGGCCATTTAAGGGGAGATAAATCTTTTACTATTTTTTTTATACTGGACTGGAAGAGTAATTTAGTATCTTACTTGTAGCAATACAACAAGTTTGGTGACAACATTTTTTCTTTCAACTTTCTTTAAGCATATAAAAAAGTTATCTTCTTCTATTTTATCTCAAAATTCTCATAGATTTCTTTAATAATGCCAAAAAATGTGTTTTTTTCATGAACAATCTGGGCACATTTGAACAATTTGTATGACCTGTATCTTGATAAATAGCCCTGACTTTTTATTAGTTTTTCGTTAAAAAGCATAGACAAAAATTTATTTTGGCAAAGTATAAAAAAGATCTATCTGAGGAAATTTGACCTTTTATTTACCTTAATGACCATAAGGGAAAAGAATTGACTTTAGTCACTTTTTCATCAAATGTTCTACAATCTATATCTTTATATTTGATTTATAAAGCTAGTGGCAATATAAAGTTTTGTCTCTTTTTTATAGGTTAACAAGGCTGTAGGATTATCACCGGGAGAATTTACCTTCAGAATGGCCTTAAAAATTGCTGCTAAGAGAAAGCTTCAAAAAGCAAAGCAGATTAGTTTACAAGCAAAGAGGAAACGTCTGTTGAAAAAAATATTGAAAAGTCGGAAAGAAGCAACTAAGGAAATTCATGAAGGTGTTACCTACTACCAAGCTGCTGAATTACATCAAGATGAAGAACTAACCCAAACAACAGAAATTCCCAATAGATTAACACTACCTGAAAATGCCTTTACATATGTTGTATTTGATACAGAAACAACTGGCAGAGGGAGAAATAGTGACATTTTGCAAATAGCAGCTGGTGATGATTTTAATGTGTATGCTCAGCCACGTTGTGAAATTTCTGAACAGGCATCTGCTGTGAATATGCTAAGATACGATAGGGGAACAAATACTATATTCCATAGAGGTATTCCAGTCTTATCAAAACCAATACAGGAAGCTCTTTTGGATTTTATAGAATATCTAAAGAAAGTTCCTCAACCCATACTTGTTGGACACAATGCTTGTAATTTTGACATTCCTATTGTTTGTAATAGAATGTCTGAATTTAAATTATTTTCAGAATTTTCTTCTCATGTTTTTGGTTTTGTTGACACTCTGAAAATTTCAAAAAGAATCTTCCAAAAGTGTGATGTTGGCAACTACAAGCAGGAAAATCTCGTCAGTAAACTTACAAACTGCACTTATCAAGTACATGATGCAAAAGAAGATGTGAGAGTATTGACTACTTTATTCACAGAAAAAATAGAGAAGGAAGTGCTTGATGAAGACCTTTTCCACATATCCTTTCATGATGTGAAGAAAAGATATGATGAAATTTTACAACAGAAATTTATGTCATTAGCAGCAGTGACCAAGTTGGCCAGAAATGGTGTCTCTCCACTTCATCTTAGATTAGCGCATAACAGAAACTCTGGTTTAAAGTTATTATTAACTGATCTGCATATAAGATTAACAAACAAGAACTTAACATCTGTGATTAGTTTCCTGGAGAAAGAAGAGTGAATTTCATACTGTTAGCATCACTTGGCGTCCGTAGTTGTCTTAATATTGTCTTCACTCTATTTTTTACAAAATTCTTCTCTGAAACTATTGTGCCATATTCCCCATTTCCTTTCTCAATTTTATTTGTATTAATAATCATTGCATATCAGTTTCATTGCATTTATTTGAGGCAAACTTAAAGGAAGAAAACAAAAACAAAGAGATCAGCATTTTTTTCAATTTGAAAAGGGGTGTTTCTAAAGAACAGTAAAAGTAAGGCCACCAAAAATCATATTATATCTTTGTTTTGTGGTAATAAGCATTGTGTATAAGTTTCAAAATATTTGGTTAAGGCAATTTTTCAATTTGTAAAGGGGCATAACTCAAAAATGGTAGAAGTGATACTACACCAATTTCAACTTGATTAGCTTTTGTGGTAATTAGCACTGTGTATAAGTTTCATAACATTTATTTGAGGAAAACAATGGAAACGAAAATTCAGTAATTTTTCTGTTTGTAAAAAGGCATAATTTTAGTATGGTAACTGCGATGCTACACCATTCAAACTTGATCTGTGCTTTTTGGTAATAAGCATTGTGTATAAGTTTCATAAAAGCATACTAAAGTTAGAGAATGGAAACCAATTATAGGATGTACGTCCAGTCCATCTGTACAGGTTGAGGGACTTTCTTTAAATATTCAATAAATTCCAAATAGCCTATATTTGTATAAACTTCAAGATTATAAAAAAACCGTTTTTTTTCTAAAGTGAACATTGATTGGTTAAATATTTCTCAGTCATGTCCTGTTTTTGAATTTGTTTGTTAGCTTTTTGGTCATGAATGTTTGTCTCTAATATTTAATTAACTGTGCATTTGTATTCAGATATCGCAGATCAAATTTATTCGTTCATTGTTTAATCATACGTTTTTTGATTGAGTTAAGTCTGCCAATTGATATTTTATCGTATGTTTTTCTTTGTTGTGATGTTATGCTATTGTTTCAGAAAAAGGGAGAAGGTTTGGATCCATTAAAACGTTTAATCCCGCTGCAAATGTTTGCACCTGTCCTAAGTCAGGAATCTGATGTACAGTTGTTGTCGTTTGTTTATGTAATATATACGTGTTTCTCGTTTCTCGTTTTGTTAATATAGATTAGACCGTTGGTTTTCCCGTTTGAATGGTTTTACACTAGTAATTTTGGGGCCCTTTATAGCTTGTTGTTCGGTGTGAGCTAAGGCTCCGTGTTGAAGGCCGTACTTTAACCTATAATGGTTTACTTTTTAAATTGTTATTTGTATGGAGAGTTGTCTCATTGGCACTCACACCACATCTTCCTATATCTATGTGTACCTACAATGGTAAATCTTAATGCCCCTTCCACTACTTGGGTATAATGATGAGGGTGTGACAGTTATAGAAACTTGGGTATGATATTATGAGGGTGTGACGGTTATAGAAACTTTGGTGTGATGTTGTGAGGGTGTGACAGTCACATAAACTTGGTTTAATGTTTATGAGGGTGTGACAGTTATAGAAACTGGGTTTAATGTTTATGTTGGTGTAACATTTATAGAAACTTGAATATGATGTTATGAGGGTGTGACAGTTATAGAAATTTTGGTGTGATGTTATGAGGGTGGTACCGTTATAGAAAATTTGGTGTGATGTTATGAGGGTGTGACAGTTATAGAAATTTTGGTGTGATGTTATGAGGGGGTGACAGTTATAGAAACTTTGGTATGATGTTACCAATGTTTGACATCTATCAGAGCATGGGTATGATGTTTATGAGGGTTCGACAGTTATCGGGTTTTCAGTATGATGCTTTCAGGGTGTGACAGTTATAGAAACTTTGGTGTGATGTTTTGAGGGTGTGAAAATCATAACTGGGTTTAATGTTTATGAGGATGTGACAGTCATAGGAAATTTGGTTTGATGTTACCAATTTGTGACAGCTATCAGAACATTGGTATGATGTTTATGAGGGTGTGGCAGTTATAAAAACCTGGGTATATGATGTCATGATGATGTGACAGTCGTAGGAAAATTGGTATGGTATTACCAATGTTTGACAGGTATTGGAAATTCAGTATGATGTTTTGAGGATCTGACAGTTATCCGAACGTCAGGAAGATGTTTTGAGGGTGTGACAGTTATGGGAACTTCAGTATGATGTTTTGAGGGTGTGATAGTCAGTTTGGGTTTGGAACAGTTATAGGTACTTTAGTAGAACAGATATGACAGGGTGACAGATAAAGGACCATTTGTATTTTTGGCTATGTAATGGATTGGGTGTAATTGAAGATGTTGGTAGTTTTGGACCAGCTTATATATATATATATCCTATTGTTATTTTTCTTAATTTACATTGTTCATGTTAAGAACATTTATTTTCAAAAGATAAAGAAATAATTATACTTCAGTTTCATTGTTCTTCTTTGAGAATATAAGTGTTGTATTGATCACTCAACTGAAGGTGAAGGTCATAGTGCTACGTTTGAAAAAAGTGACAAGATCCCCAAAACACTTTTATACTTCAGAAAGTTGGACAATTTTTCACTTTATAAAATTTCATCTAAACTTGCATAAATACTGTAATCACTGAACAACACAATAACCAACATACTATACCAGGGAGCAGATGTGAAAAAAGACATATATAAAATGTTCATGCCAATCACACAAACACACCACAAATCACATAATGGGGTATACAAAACAGATATCCAGAAGTGGTCTTTATTGAACTAATTTTAATTTATTAAATTAAATTAATTTATTAAATTAAAAGTAAGATTTTCATATTACAGGTCTACATAACCACATTAGTTATTTTATATAAGAACAATACATATACAGCTGCTTTGTGTTGTCTGTCAATCTTCTGTTTTGTCTATCTTCATGTATAGAAACAAGAATATAGATATAGAAAGATGTGCCAATTTTCAGATTTGCAGTGACATCACACCATGTAACTGACCAATCAATTATTAACATGTGTGTTACGTTAGCAATGTTGAGAGGTGATGCCAATGAGAATCCTCTGGATTTTCCAGACTTCAATGCAAATCAATACAATTGATATCTATCGATACCTGTTTAATATAGTAATGTTACTCTTTAAATATAATTGTTAAAGACTATATAATATCTCCATTTAGGAGATAACTGTATTGTATTTTAAGCTCCGGGTCGCCAGTAAACTTAATTTGCGACCATCAAATCCCCAATTGATGCCGTCGGAGCTTAAAATACAATATTGTTATCTCCATTCTAATGAAACTGACAGAAAACAACGTTAAAACATGAATTTAAAATCTGCCATTTGCCGTCTGCGCTTGCAAGTACGTCCCATAGCATCAATTGTCAATTGATGCCATGTAAATAAGTGACGTTATCCAATCAAAATGAACGTTACAAACGTTGTTGCATTAGAATTTTATTTTTAACATACTTTATCCTCTGGTTACAAAATAATTGGCCATGCAATATAAATAATCAAGTATCACCTTTAAATAGATGAAAAATCTAGAGGATTCCTGTTGGCATCACCCCCTGAAAATTTTAAATGCCAGGATGTCTGGATCTGGACAACTCTCTATCCAAATAACAAATTATAAAAATAAACCATTATAGGTCAATGTACGGCCTTCAACACGGAGCCTTTATTCACACCGAACAACAAGTTATCAAGGGCCCAAAAATTACTAGTGTAAACGAAACCATTCAAACAGGAAAAACCAACGGTCTAATCTATATAAAAAACGAGAAACATGTATAAATTACATAAACAAACGACAACTACAGTACTGTACATATTTGTCATACAAAAAAGACTCCAAATCTGAACATTATAAGTGTAACTATTGGACAAATCATACCAGAAATCTATCTTTTTTCATGCAGGGCTTTTTTCTGCTTATTCATAAATATTTGTATAATATTTGTTTATGTCTAGATTGAAATGAATGGAATAAACACTGCTGCTGTACATGACTTTCATATTCACAACTTATGTCTTTTAATCCAATTGTTGCACACAAACAATTCACCAAACATTGGAGGCCCCCATTGGATAATAAAGAAGTACTTGTTACTCTCAATGTCAATCATAATATTATTCTATGAATTAAAATATAACATTAGAAGCACGGAAAGTGTTTTTGTTTCCTTCGATATCAGATACTTGTACATGTAAAACAAAGTTTGACCAAAGTTAAATAACTCCCCTACTGGCAGATAGATGTGAGCATAAAAGGTAAGTTAATCACGGTTTGCTCTCATTGGTTACAAGGCAGAATGCTTCTTAAAAGAATGCAGTGGCACGTCCAGAAATTTTCATAAGCTGGGGCCTACTGACTGCCTTAGAGGGAACTCGCTCTGGTCATGCTTTATTGATTCCCTATACATTCAACCCTTTTTTCCCCGAGAAAGGGGAGAGGGGCTAGGTGCCCCTCTTAATCCGCCTCTTCGAAAGCTATCTAACAAGACTTAAAGTCTTTGACAGTGAAATCTTCTTTGAAGATCCACAAAAAAGCTACTTTTGCATTTTACCGAGATGACATGATGAAGATATAACGCCCATTTCTGAGAAAACGAGTTCGGTGACATGTCAATTTTATTAGATCATCAAACTGAAAATACTAAAATCTCTACTTCCTAAATTTTTTTCAAAAACGGTGGAACGGGAAATATGATTTTTTTCTGCTTTTTGTTGCCATGGCAACGGTTTAAATTTTACCAAAAAAAAAAAGTTTTTGATTTTTAGTACTTTTTTATGAACTTTTGATTTGAAATTTGTTATTAATAAAGGGACAACAATTATTTAAACATGTTTTATTCAGTTTTATTTGCTTATCGTCACTTGCATACATTATTGAATCAGTAGAGTGCAAATAAATGTTCCCCTGAAAACGCCAAAAAAACGAACTTTTGAGCTTTTCTTACAAAAAAACGGGACGGGCGATATTTGATTTTTTTTCATTAAATTATCCGGTACTCCTACCTGAACAAAATGATGTATCATATTGGTATAATATCACTAAGAAAAAAATCCACATATCATGCAAACCTTACCTTAACCAGCAGCAGTTTCATCATTGGACATATGTACTATTTTGATATAAAATCAATACTTAAAGTTAATGGATAATGAGGCCTTAAGTTGCTTTACACATAACTTTACTATGCATTATTTGCCATGAAAAACATTCGACTTCGTACTTTATTTTGCCTTTTAAACATTTTTTATTCGAGCGTCACTGATGAGTCTTATGTAGACGAAACGCACGTCTGGCGTAAATATATAATTGTAATCCTGGTATCTATGATGAGTTTATTAAATAGCGTTAGACTAAGTTAAAAAAGAAACATGTATTATTGATATGCCGATCTGTCATGTTTTAGTAAATCAAAACAAAGTAAATAATGTTAGACTATGGAAAACATGACTAAATTACATTTTGTGTAAAACAAGGAAAACTAAGGAAATTGGAAAAAAGGAATTAATTCAAAAGTACTTAAATCTAATATTCTTGTGCTTACAATCAATATATAAGACACATTTTAAGCTGCCACTGCGTAAATATTTACTTATAGAATGAAAATTTAAAAAACAAATTATCGTATACAGGTACGCCAAGCCAATATAATATGGCAATCATGTTGAGGAGCCCAAAAAAATGTAACAGTTATATATATATATATCAATTTATTGACAGATTAAAAAACAAAAAAATGGCCAAATGTTTAAAAAAGGGAAGCTAATCCTTATTTTGATTAATCTCCAAAATGTTCCTTATCATCCAGATATAAAGTTTAGTCTACTGAGTAGTAAATCTATATATCGAGAATAAATTTGCAATTTAAACTTACACTACTATTATGATGAAGAGTATTTGTATAATCTAATGACATTTTACACTTGCTGATGCATATTTAGGTCCAATTATTGACAAGCTTTTACAACTAAGAGATTTTATCTATAAAAATGAGATTCCCGTGTCCACTTTAACAAAGCTTATATTGATATAAATTATTCAGATACTTAATTCTGTATATCAGATTCAGTGTCAGAAATAACTTTTTTTTTAATATTCATACGAGATGAATTAGCGATTTTCCTTTACTTTTAGACATCTATCATGCAAAATCAAAAAAACATAACAAGGCGATAATTAACCTTTATGATTACCAAAACAAATTATATTGTGCTCCCCAATGCACTGGATCAGAGTGTTTTCTAACTGTATCCTTTTTATATTGACTCTATTTGTTATGAAAAAATCAGCACAATTGTTTGAGACAGAAAATTATGCAAGTTACAATGTTTAAAATCTGGAGATTTGATAAAAAAACAAGATATTTTTTTCACACATTTTGACAGATAAAAATGTAGATAAAAGTGCGCAACGTCTGGCACCTTTTTTTCAGATTCCCGTAAAAATGTGTCCTCTCAAAATGTGTAATAATGTTCAATTTACCTGATACAGATATTTGCCAACATATCTTGTTTCATTTGAAATTGTCAAATTGGAAACGACAAAGATTTCACAAGATCTAACTGAAATGATTAGAAGGATAAAGGAAAGATTGAAATGATCGGGTGGAAAGCGGAGGTATAAGGGAGGAATGCGCGGATCAGTGGAGGGAGGCAGGATTGGATACTGTAAAACTTGAGTAAAATATGCAATAAGGCGGGGAAAAATTAACAATGTTCTTAAAGGAGTTAGCACATATCTATACCGTAATTCATAGAATGATATTTGATTGAATTTACTTAATTTGGTACTCACACACAACATCCCGACATATTTTAAAACATGATTTTTCTACCCTTTATACCACCTTGCCTCACATTCTCATTACCAAAAAAAAGCACACACCTAATTAAATGGGCATTTGAAAAGTCAGAATGTGAATATATATGTTAAAACTCTTTTAAGACATTTTTTTGTAGCAATAAACAAAAAGAACTATGTCAATTGGACATGCTTTGATACTTTATCTGCCCTCGAATTTTTACTGGATAACATTCTTGTTCGCTTTGGAGATTCCGTATATCGATTTTGTATTGCTATGAGTTACAATTGATGACAAAAATCAGCAAAGACCTATCCAAAAAACATCTGATACAAAAAATTAATAATACTTTTATATTTTTGGATGATATGTTGGCTCTCAATAAAGACGACTTCAGTATGTATACTAAGAAATGTATCCTGTTGAACTTACTTAAAATAAAGCTAATACTAACAATGATCACTGCCCAGTTCTGGATCTTGATATATTTATCATTAAAGGGAAGCGTAATCCTCCAATTTATGATAAGAGAGATGTTTGTTTATTTCCTATCTGTAATTATCCATTTTTAGATGGTAACGTTCCCTCGTGTTTATATATCCCAATGAGTACCAATCACCTGCGTATGTAACAACGTTTTAAATTTTAACGAGAGGCATTTATGAATTACTGAAAAATTATCACACCAGGGTTTTCGATGTCACAATTAGTCAAAATATTTACTAAATTTATCATCGATACAAGGAAATGTTTAAAATTTAGTTTCTTGCGTATAATTTGGAGTTAAGTATGACGTTCATTATCACTGAACTAGTATTGATATGGATCGAGTGCCCAGCTGAAGGGTGCATCCGGTGCGGGAATTTCTCGCTGCATTGAAGACCTGTTGGTGACCTTCTGCTGCTGTGTAGAAATAAGGAACAATACATATGCGCAATATCTTTATGACATATTTAAAAACAAAGAGTAAAGATCGACAGCTTGTTATTACTCAACCACAACATTTCTTTTACTATCGGATATGGGTCTCATATTCCTTATGCAGATTATGATGATTAAAATATAGTAAAAAATACGTCACTGCACTAAACAACGTTAATCCAATCAAGCACGAATGATATACTTCCTACTTTGTTAATGAAACTGCTTGGTGATTTGCATTTTACAATCACTAGAATTGGACTATATTGCGGCGTGTCATGGCAACTACAGCAAACAGATATAACGTAAATACCCATCTCAATCAAAGGTTAATTGCGAAACGTCAGAAAAAACCTAACAAATCTAATACTCAACTTTACAACTAAAAATCGCGTAATATACCAATCGATTACTTAAATTCATAGATATATCAGACGAAGATTATCTTCAGTTGTGTCCTTTATCAAGCTCATCATAAGCATTTAATCTTATATTTTGCTTTTCATTGAAAACATTTTAAAAGCAATGTACATTTATAATCAGGACACACAGTCAATCTGCAAATTAATTGATGCAATCTATCCTGTTTATTATTTTACTATTTTTTGTCTATCATCTTGATCAATTCAACTCATATTGGGTTTTTTATTTGGACGCGGAATAACATTTGTTTTTATTTCAAAATTGACAACATGGACAATGCAAATGGGGAATATGTTAAAGATACAACAACCCGACCATAGATCAGACAATAGTCGAAGGCCATCAATGGGTCTTCAATGCAGCGAGAAACTCCTGCACCTGGGGGTCTTTCAGTTGGCCGCAAATCAATTATGAATACTAGTTTAGTGATTATGGACGTTATATATACTGAACTCCGATTTATACACAATAAACCAATTAAAAAGCATACAAGACGAACAATGGCTTGACATGGTTTAAGAATATTACCATAAAAGATTGGATGTAAAATACCTTAACGTATAAAAAAAGGGACGAAAGATACCAAAGGGACAGTCAAACTCATAAATCGACAACAAACTGACAACGCCATGACTAAAAATGAAAACAAGACAAACATACAAACAATAGTATATATGACACAACATAGAAAACTAAACAATAAGCAACACGAACCCCACAAAGAATTCGGGGTAATCTCAGGTGCTCCTGAAGGGTAAGCAGCTCCTGCTCCACATGTGGCACCCGTCGTGTTGCTTATGTGATAACACATTTTGATTTAATAGCTTCCTTGTGAGCAGCAACCCTCAATCAAGAAAATCATGATAGGAAATCCAAACACGGGAATATCGTATCAATTGGGAGATATATACCCCGTATGCAGGTGCTGCTGGAATGTTGCTACTTAAAAATGGAAAGTTCACAATTGGAAAGCTGTTGTGTAGAAATAAGGAACAATACATATGCGCAATATATTTATGACATATTTAAAATTATTGAGTAAATATCGACAGCTTGTTATTACTCAACCACAACATTTCTTTTACTATCGGATATGGATCTTGTCTGTACACCAGCTTTGATTATTTGTAATATCTTCAATTTTTCACTTATTCTTACAACATTTGTATAAACTTCAAGATTATAAAAAAACGTTTTTTTTCTAAAGTGAAAATTGATTGGTTAAATATTTCTCAGTCATGACCTGTGTTTGAATTTGTTTGTTAGCTTTTTGGTCATGAATGTTTGTCTGTAATATTTAATTAACTGTGCATTTCTATTCAGATATCGCAGATCAAATTTATTCGTTCATTGTTTAATCATACGTTTTTTGATTGAGTTAAGTCTGCCAATTGATATTTTATCGTATGTTTTTCTTTGTTGTGATGTTATGCTATTGTTTCAGAAAAAGGGAGAAGGTTTGGATCCATTAAAACGTTTAATCCCGCTGCAAATGTTTGCACCTGTCCTAAGTCAGAAATCTGATGTACAGTAGTTGTTGTTTGTTTATGTAATATATACGTGTTTCTCGTTTCTCGTTTTGTTTATATAGATTAGACCGTTGGTTTTCCTGTTTGAATGGTTTTACACTAGTAATTTTTGAGGCCCTTTATAGCTTGTTGTTCGGTGTGAGCCAAGGCTCCGTGTTGAAGGCCGTACTTTAACCTATAATGGTTTACTTTTTAAATTGTTATTTGTATGGAGAGTTGTCTCATTGGCACTCACACCACATCTTCCTATATCTACTCATATTCCTTATGTAGATTATCATGATTAACATATAATAACAAATACGTCACTGCACTAAACAACGTTAATCCAATCAAGCACGAATGACATACTACCTACTTGGTGACTAAAACGGTAAAAGATGTCTGCATGGTGAGTTATATTTACGAATGATGTCCTTGTACCGATGAGAAAATTTAGTAAATATTTTTACTAATGGTGATATCGAAAACCCTTGTGTCATAATTTTTCAATAAAAAATAAATGTATCCCTCTAAAATCAAATACATTGTTACATACACGAGCGAATCGTACAAGTTGAGATATAGCAAATAAGAAATCAGCTTTTTTGTCATAAATTTGTGTATTAAGTTTCACGTTAATGACATAGATATCAAGATCGGAGAAAGGGCTGTGGTCATTGTTAGTATTAGCTATTTTTAAAGTAAGTTCAACAAGATAAATTTCTTTAGTATGCAAACTGAAGTCGTCATTATTGAGAAACCAATATAACATTCAAATATCTAAAAGAATTGTTAAATGTTTGTTTCAAATGTTGTTTTGATGAGTCTTTGCTGATTTTATTCATATATTGCAACTCATCATAATACAACAACGGGTCCGCAATAAGTGGCGCACAGTTAGTCCCCATTTGAATTCCAATTATCATACAAAGATATCAAAATCACAACTAAATTGAGAATTTCATTAATTCAATATATACATCAGCGTATACATTATTTGGTCTCACCAAATTGGGAGCTTGATTTATTTCTGTAATTTTTAAGGATTTAAAAGATCAAAAACTAGAGTTTTCTGTTCGGACTAATATCAGATATTCATTTTTTAAAATGTTTATACATTTTCAAATCAATATGGAGTTTTATGTTACTCTTTAGAAATTTCAATTGTATTTTAATCTTATAGAATACCGGTTTGTTTGGTTGTTTGGTGTGTTTTGCTGTCAAATTTATAGATTTTATTTAAAGGAAAATTTTCAGTTGATGCTAAATTTAGATAGTCATCCTTAACTTTTTTATTATTATTTTTTTTGGATGTTCATATTACTCTACAGCTATCTCATTTTTATATTTATCTTACAGAATTCTAGGATGTTTGGCCTTTGGTGTATTGCTGTCAAATTTATGGATTTTTACTAATACACGGAAAAAGGCTAAATTTTCCGTTACACCAGATAATCATATTTAAAAAGATATTGTAACTTTTTTCAATTTGACTTGCATTTTCATATAACTCTACAGCTATCTCATTTATACGTTTATTCGTTTCGTCTCCGAGGGTATTACCAGCCCTGTAGTCAACACTTCGGTCTTTACATGAATATCAATCAATTGGTTATTTTTATAAATTTCCTGTTTACAAAACTTTGAATATTTTGAAAAACTAAGGATTTGCTTATCCCAGCAATAGATTACCTAATCAGTATTTGGCGCAACTTTTAGGAATTGTGTGTCCTCAATGCTCTTCAACTTTTAACTTGTTTGCCTTTTTAACTTTTTGATAGGAGCGTCACTAATGCGTCTCTTGTAGACGAAACGCGCCTCTGGCGTACTAAATTATAATCATGGTTCTTTTGATAACTAATCATTTATTGATCTTACAGAATAACATATCTCTGGTTAGTTTGATGTTTTCTTGTCAAAAAAATCGGTAAGAAGTAAAAATACTGAACTCAGAGGAAAATCAATCGGAAAGTCTCTAATCACATGGCACAATCAAATGACAAAACACATCAAAAACGAATGAACAACAACTGTCATATTCCTTAATTGGTACTGACATTTTCAAATGTAGAAAATGGTGAATTAAACCTGGTTTATAGCGCTAAACCTCTCAATTTCTACGACAGTCTCATCAAATTCCGTTATATTTACTATGATGCTTGAACTAAACAGACATAATAAATTAAATAGTCAAAATATGGGTACAGCAGTTATCGTCGTGTTACAATTTTAAAAGAAACAATTTCAGAAAATTTACACGTCACATATTTATTTCGTTCAATGTTTATAAAAATAATTTTAAAATTTCACATGAGCAACTTTATCATACACAGTTAAAAAATCAAAAGTATGTACGAATTAATTTCAGAAATAGACTGAGATTTAAAAAAGTCCAAAAGTTCTATAGAATTTATAAGAATCTACAAATGGTTCATTCCACTACGTGATTAAATAATTTTTGACGTTTGTGGTTCCACGTATTTTCTAATTTATAATTTATAATAGAAATATACCATAATGACATATTATAGAACACTAACATACTGACAGGATCTTTTAAAGTACAGAGTCATGTTATAAGAACTAACGAAACTCAAACAGTCGCATAATTATATAAAACACACCAGCAAAAATACAAGATAATACACACACATTGACGGAATGTTAAGGTACCGAGCTACGTTATGTGGATATCACAAAAAACAATCCTACAGTAAAAAAATATTTATAATACAACAAAAGACAAATGAAAAAGAAATATAAAACGATATAAAGATGATAAACAACGTCAGTACGCATAATCAATACATCAAGACCATCATGTACTATTTGTGAAGTTGATACGGAATATTTATCTACGAGGTCTTAGTCCCTTCCGATAAACTTTTTTTTCGAAAAAGGACGAGACGTTCTTTGACATTCTCCTGGTTCCTCAACTTTCTGCTCAGACACTGATCACGTTTTACAAAGTCTGAGTAGGAGCTGCAAGCTCTTGAATATCGAATATGTATGGAGAAATGTATATCTCAAATGCAGGTTAAGTTAGTATGTCGCTACTAAGGTGGGGGAAATTTATGATTTCAAAATTAAAATCGTCTCGTTTGTCATAGATTCTGGTACTGAGATGACTGTGTAAGTTAAATTCGAGATATAAATCTAAAAATGAGGCGGAGGAAGCAGTGTCTGTTGTTTCTTTAATTTCTAGTTCTGGGGGATATATTAATGGAACCCAATCAGGAAAGTTGGGATTATTTATGGAAACAACATCATCAATATCTCTGAAAGGGAAATTAAATAATCTGGCTTCTTTAATCCTCTTGTTTTTGACTGAAAAATCTTAAAATAAGGTTTGCTGTAATTTCTATAGATTTAATTAATAGCAGTTACTGTAGTTATAGTAGAAAAAGCAATCAACTCACTGTAAGCGCTGTAGGCAGTTAATTAAAAAACAAGTCACACGTAACTATAAAAACTGTAGCAGTGTTGCTTCAATTGTGTATTAAAGATTTTTAAGAACAAACATTAAACATTGGTAGATTGAACGTTTATGTTTATCATCAGCTAGGGCGTTTCGTATGCTTGCAATTAAATGACGGTATTTTGGATATACAAACAAATTCCCCTCTATAGCATATAAGATCGTGTTTTGTTGTGATGCAAAGACATTATTATCTTAATCTTAAATTCCTTGATCTTTGCAATACGATGAATGAACGAGACAGTAGTTGACTGTAGTTAAAATCTTTATAACGTCGACAAAAAATACAAATAGCAGTGTTTTGACAGAATACGCGTATCCAAGTATAAATACATCGATCGTCATGAGCATATCTCAAAAATTCAACTAATCATGACAATGTACTTTATTTTTTAAGGGAACATATTTAAAAGAAGATATTTATGTATGACGTGTGTGCCTTTTGTGAAACCCAATGTGATTGAATGTCAAGTGTTTTATCAGTAAAGGTAATACAAGAGCTGAATGTGTGATGATTCAAGGTTACACAATTTGCAGAAAATCAGGACAAATATTGTAGTAATTTTTGAGTTCTTTGCTTGTATGTGTTTTTTTTAAATTCAGTAACATTTATTTTCGATTGTCTACATTTTTGTTAAAGATGGTTTCAAACTCATTTGCTAAAATTATTTTGGATCGTTTATTCTTTTTTTAACTTTTGACAATTCCTTTTTACTTTGAACATTACTTTGAACATTAACAAAATATTATTAAAATATCCAAAAACTTGAACCACACACTGTAGTGTTATGTATCATTTTGATTTAGTATCATAAATAAAACTGCTCCAGTTTTTAGAGCTTTCCGTTGGTTCTTTTTAACATTTCATTTAATAGAATAGTTTCAGGCATTGTGTAAAATGCCTATACAATCAGTCTTTATGTAACATGACTGAATCTTGCAGACATTTTAGAAAATGCCGAAAGTTTTCAGGCATTTTACAAAATGCACTTATTTAGAAAATGCCTGTAACAAATACATTTCTTAATAAAACACACATTTAAAGCAAAACAAGGGAAAACAAATCCTAAATTATATTATTCTCCCAAATATTTCAACAAAATGCAATATCCTTAGTACCAATTAAACGTATATTATGCATATATAAAGTTCAGTCTAGTGAGTAGACAATTTTTGTATCGATAATGACTTTGCATTTTAAACTTACATTATGATGCAGAGTTTTCTTTTCATTGATAACATTGAAATGTAATATATATGTTGTTTACGTTGTAATATTATCGTTTTTATTCATATAGGACAGGGTGATTTATATCATTTGTATGATTTAATGATATTCTACACTTACTGATGCGTATTTAGGTCCATTTTTTTACACGCTTTTACAAATGAGAGATTTTATCTATATTAAGGATATATCCCCTGTCCACTTGAACAAAGCTTATACTGATATAA